>NW_012283657.1:0-2070 GCF_000151885.1 Dipodomys ordii
AACCATCTCAAGGAATCTCCTGCTCAGGCTGGCTTTGGACCATGATCCTGAGCTCTCAGCCTGCTGAGTAAGTAGCTAGCATGACAGGCATGAGTCACCGGCACCCAGCTTCCACTTCAAGTTTCTAAGTGGTGAATAGGAGATGATAATGTCATGGGACCTTTTGTGTGTGGGATAGTTTTGAACACAGATCCTCAGCTTCCTGAGCAGGCAGGATGATAGAACTCAGTTAAAGACACCTAACCCATGACACTTTGCTGCAAGGGGGTCCTTGGTTCCATGTGGTAGAGTACTAGCCATGAGCATAAGAGGAAAATCAGAGTCTAGGCTCTGAGTTCAAGGTTCATGATGGAGAAAACTAAACCAAAACAATTGTCTAGAGGAGACAAGTCAATAGAGTTCAGTACATTCATAAATTTGGAACTGCCTTGGGAAATATCTGTGCCTCAAGTTTCTCATCTGCACAATCATGTTACTTGTGGAGCTCTAACAAGGATCAGATGAAAGAATACACCCCGTGAAGGACTCAGCACACAGCACCCTGTGAAGGACTTAGCACCCCAGGAAGGACTCTTTATATAGCTGTATCCCACAAGCTGTCATTAGAATTAGGATGCTTTCTTCAGTATCACCATTCCTTCATAAACATGTCAAGAACCACACAAGTTCACATCTAATAGTTTAGCCGGGTGGTTAGTCGAGGGAGGGTAAGGGGGTGAAGGGTCATCACACTCAAGGGTTGCACTCATAAGTTGTGGTTACTGTCCTAAGATCTTTTCCTCAAGGCTAGAGCTCTACCACTTTGAGCCACAGCTCAGAGTCTCACAGAATTCCTGCCAGGGCTGAGTTTTCAACCCACCATTGTCAGATCTCATCCCCTGAGCAGCTAGAGATGAGCCAGCAGCGTCTGGTTCAATGGAGTTGGTTTGCAGCTGTTAACCTCTGGCTGTCAGGATAGATGGCAGCCGTCATCTCAGATTCCCGGCTTGCTCTGTCATGAAGTATTTAAAGTCCTCACCTTGTATAGTTGCAGTTAGAACATTCTAACTTTTCTTTGGTGCTTGAGTAACAGCACCACTTCCGGCTTTTTCTCTGCATGTGATAGTGTGGAAAGGAACCCAGGGCATCATACATACTAGGCAAGCACTCTACCACTGAGCCCCAGGAGTGACAAGTGTAGAAATAGATATATACATAGCTTATCTATCTATCTATCTATCTATCTATCTATATATATGTGTGTGTGTATAAAATAAGAAAGATATCTGTATATTATTAAATTACATATACTATATTACTACCAATTATCCATAATTAAATTATTCCTTCCTTTATTTCTCAATGTAGAAAATATAATAAAGTATTAATTGAAAAATAGTCAATGTACTATGATTATTGTTTACAATTTTAAAATATAATTATATACTAGCTACTAATGTAATTGTTACTTTTACAACATTCCATTCATATGGATGTATGTCAGAATGCATACATCCATATCTTAGGATCTCCCACCATTCATAGGTGGTGGTCCCGGCATTTGAACTCTGGGCATATGTTGCTGGTTTTGGCTATGGTTTGCCTGATAGCCCACCAAACTTCAGCAGTGTAAGGTCAGATACGCTTTCCAGGTCCTTTCATTTAGACCCAGGATGGTCACAATGCAAAGAAAAAACAAAGTAAAACGGTCTTCTGGAACTTCCCAGTTTTAGCCTTGTTCTTCTTTTCCCCTTCTCTCTTTCTTTTTTTTCTTTTTTGTTGGTTGTAGGGCCAGAAATGTGGGTCTAGACACTGTTCCTCAACTATTCACTCAAGAATAATGTTCTACCACTTGAGCCATAGCACCACTTCCAGCTTTTTTCTGCTTATGTGGTACTGAGGAATCAAGCCCAGGGCCTTATGCATTCAAGGCAAGCACTCTACTACTGAGCCACCTTCCCTGCCCTTCTCCTTTTTTTTTTATCAGTCCCGAGATTTGAACTCAGGTCCTAGGATCTCAGGATGGGCTGTGGGTCCATTGGCTGCACCCCAACCTAGGGTGATTGAACCTGAGGAAGAATTGCCACAAGA
>NW_012283658.1:0-4090 GCF_000151885.1 Dipodomys ordii
TCATTTAATTTCTAAATTATCTCTCAGATTCACCCACTACTATTCTAAAATTTTTCATAAGGTTAATGCAAATGCTATCTGTAATTCTTCAATAAAGTACAATGATGCATAGAAAGTTAGAGTTGGACTATGAACATCACCTTCAATTCTAGAACATTTTGCCATCATAACCCTCTCAAAATACTCCAGTATTTATTAGTAGTCACTTCCTGTCATCATTTCAACCTACCATCCATTGACCAACCATTACTTCATAGTCTACCACTACAGATGGGCCAATTTTAAAAAGCTAATTTAATTAGAAAATGAAGTTTATTTTACCCATTTCTCCCATGTAATATTAGTGTTTCCCAAGTAAGTTCATGTAAATTTTTCTCAATTATAGAACATATTGTTTTGTATGCATGTGTATAATTGTATAATGTCCTCAATTGGCATTTCAATATTTTATTATATATTATTGTAAAAGGTTTTGCTATGTATATTCTTGTACATGTGTTTCATTGGGCATGTGTTGAAATCTATTTGTATATAAAATTATGATTCAAAATGCTAGATAATAGAGCAACTATGTGTGTAATATCTTAAAGATTGTCAGTATGTTTAACAAACTGAATATATCATTTTAAGTGCTAAACACCAATGTATAAGGATTCCAATTTATACATAGTGGTTGTGCAGTGCTATCTTGTTTCTATTTCCACTAATCTCTATATGTATGCAATGTCTAGGTAGGGTATGATCTTTCCATATATTATTTGGTTGTTGATATATTATTACAGAAATATGTATTTGGACTTTTTGATAACTTAGTCAGGAGGGTTAAGTTTTTCATTGGCATTAATATGCTCTTAATATATTTCTGATTCAAGTCTCTTTAAATAAGTGTATGTGTATGCATACTATGTGTACGTATGCATATATTCATAGTTACATGTATATATACAAATAACTATATATGTATACACATAAATGAATATGCAGATGTATATATACATGTATATAGACATATATGTATATTATTATTTTCATTTGTCCGTAAGCTATCATTTTACTTTATTTGCCAAACATGTCCTTTATTTACTTTAGCAATAAGCAGTCTTAAATATAGGTTCAAGTCTAACATTTTAGTATTATTTTAGACACCAATGGCCTTCTATTCTAATGAGCCATGAGCCCCGACTGTTGACCAAATTTCTTAGTTTGTTTACACAATTACTATAATCATGTATTTTCTCATCTATCATTGTTTCATTTCACCACAGAATCTGTATTTATCGTTTATGTCATGCTTGAATACCAATGCCTTTGGAAGATATTTATTAATTGGTGTATATTAATTTTATGAAGAAATTGTATTGAAATATTTTGCACACTCACATATTGATCAAGGGCCTGATTAACCTGTTTCTGTCTTTCTCTATTCCCATAGCCCTTTATTTTTCAATGGTTTTCTGTGAATGTCTTTGTGCTATCTCCACACATCGTCAAAATCTATTTCAGTGTTGTTCACCCACCATCATTGAAAATTATACCATGCTGAATATAAAGACAAAAATCTAAATAAATAGAGATATATAATTTTTATGGATTGGAGGATGCATATTGTCTCCCACTTCCTCCCCCCTTTTTTGGTCATTCTTGGGGCTTAAAATCTGGGCCTGGATACTGTCCCTCAGCTCTTCACCTCAAAGTGAGTGCTCTACTCCTTAAGCAACTTTGCCACTTCTAGATTTCTCATGGTTAATTGGAGATAAGAGTCTCACAGACATTTCTATTCCAGCTTCATTTGAACCACAATCCTCAGATATCAGCCTCCTATGCAGTAAGGATTATAAGCATGAGCTAACAGCGCCCAGCTTCACAATTTTTTTTGTCGGTCATGGGGCTTGAACTCTGGGCCTGGGCACTGTCCCTCAGCTCTTCAGCTCAAGGATGGTGCTCTACCACTTGAGCTACAGCACCACTTCCGGTTTTCTGGTGGTTTTATTGGAGATAGGAGTCTCACGGTCTCTCCTGCCCGGGCTGGCTTTGAACCGCGATCCTCAGATCTCAGCCTCCTAAGTAGCTAGGATTACAGGCGTGAGCCACCAGTGCCCGGCCAGCTTCACAATTTTATTTATAAGTTTTTGACAATTTCTTAAAACACCTGACCAACACACTTTGATTCATTGAAAAGGAATATAAACTGGAATATATTTCTCTGTCCAATATTAAAACTGTTAGTGTAAAATTGTCATATTTGTAGAGGAAAGATTATATAGCTCAATGGTCTGTAGGGCACCATATTAGAGCCATATACATATTATCAAGGAATATTTAATAAAAGTGTAAATCCAAACACTTGTGGAATGACATTTTCTTTAATAGTGGTGATAGATTAGACAGTATTGGGGAGAATTAAAAAGTGAATGTTGAATTAAATATAATAATTTCTTCAAATATTCTCTTAAAGCAGGTTTTGAAGGTGGCATATAAAACAAAAAGAGTGATGTAAATATAAAACAAAGGAAGATGTCTTGACAATTTTGGAGATGAAGCATACTTAAATATGGCATTAAAATTATAGGAAAGGAAAACTTGATATAGTAGAACTCAATAAAAGTGTAAAATAATTTAGTCTGTAAAAGCTCATATACAAGTAGTGAATAGAAGTTTGGAGCAGGTGGCTCATGTATCACAACCTAGCTACTTGGGAGGCTGTGATTTGAGTATTGCTGTTTGAAGGCAGCCCACAAAATAAAGTTCCTGAGAATCTTTTCTCTGCTTAATCAGCAAAAAAGCCAGAACTGAGGCATGACTCAAATGGTAAATTCTTAACCAAATGCAACAAATCTCAGGGGCCCTGAGTTCAAACCCCAGGACCATACATACATGTAAAAACATAATAGTAGTAATACTAATAGTGATGATGATGATGATGATGATGATGATGATGATAATGATGATGATGATGATGAAAGGTACCCATAGTCAAGGATAAAATAGTTACAAATCCTGTAACTCAAACCTAGAGTGTACATAGAACTCTCAAAACCTAATGTTAAAAAAATCAATTAGAAAACATCAAAATACCTCTTGTGAAAAATAAGCACAAGAAAATTATCATCAGTCATCAAATGAATGAACATTAGAACTAACATGACATCATAAAACATATGTGAGAATTACTTCACATGATACAATAATGTCCATACTAAATGCGATCAAGAAACAGAGAAACTGGATGCTGGCAGGAAAACACAAGATATAAAAGAATGGGATTACCACTCCACACTTCATAAATGTGTAAAAATAATTATGTAGTAGGTGCCAGTGGTTCATACTTGTAATCCTAGCTACTAAGGATTCAGAGAGCTGAGAATCATGGTTCAAAACCAGCCTAGGCAGGAAAGTCCATGAGACTCTTATCTCCAATGAGCCAACAAAAAACTGGCAGTGGCTCAAGTGGTAGAGCACTAGCTTTGAGCTGAACAGTTGAGAGAAAACGTCCAGGCCCAGATCTCAAACCCCACAGCCGCCAAAAGTAAAAATAAACAGGTAAAAATAAATATTTTGACATAAATGTTAAAATATATATTCTAAAACTCTTTAAATCTTCACCAGATATAATAGTTTACATAAATGTAGGGAAGCGTTTTCTGGTCTTAGTCGTCATTGAATCAATTGTGTAAATCACATATTTCTCACTCAATTCATATTTATGTTTATATACTCATATGTCATAAGTATCATTAACTGATAAGTGATAGCCAGTGCTGTTTATGGAATCTCTCTTGGCTTTCTAACATTAACCCTTCTACCCTAAATCTATATGTCCTCCAACCTTGCCAGAGGTTTCATTTACAGTAAAGTTACTCATTTCATTGAAGCAGAAAAGTATAAGCCATAGTCATTGTTTGGAATAACTGTCACATTTACATGCATTTCACTTAGTTTAAGAACCATGCCAGTAATGGCAAAATGTCTTCTGAGCTATTCAACCTCGTAAGTGATGAAAATCTTTATTATACACCTATTTTTTGACTAACATCTTATTCCTTAGGAAGATCTTTTTGTGAAACTCAGTGTTCCTGAGTAGAGGATGGAA
>NW_012283659.1:0-132418 GCF_000151885.1 Dipodomys ordii
TGCTGTATAGATAATGTACAGCTGCATGGTACTTGTGCTGTACACTTCTCCTATACTTCCCCGAATTCTAAATATTTCTAGTAGAGAGGAAAAAAGCTGAATCCGGCTAATGAGCACATCTTACATCTGTTGGGTTGTTTTAATAGTACTATCCTTTGATTGGACTCAAAGCCTCATACATGCTAGGCATGCATTCTACCACACCTCCTGCCCCCTTCTTGCTTTAAGTATTTTAAATAATTTTTGGGCTTTGCTCTTCCCTCACATACACCTCCCACAGAGCTGGGATTTCAGGAATGAACCACCTAGCCAGAAGAATTTGTTGAGATAAGGTCTGCTTGCTAACACTTTGCCTAGACTAGCCTTGGATCTCAGTCCTCCCCATCTCCGTTATTCCCCATGGTGTGAGATATTATAATCCCATTATTATTCTGAGTTCTCAGATTGGAGTTTTGTGGTGCTAGAAGGCACTGCTTTCTTACTTCTTACTTGACTTGAAATTATAAACCTTCATCAGTGGACATAATTCTGCTCTAGACTATCAGAACCTCATATCAATGTGTGGACACTGCTCATTGTTAAATCATAGTTCAGGATATGTTGCATGACTTTAAGCCTCACTTTTTACACACACACACACACACACACACACACACACACATACACACAAACACACACACATACCATTGTCTTCAGTGGTGACTTTGTATATCTTCTGTGAGACCACCTGAATCCTCTCCTGTGCATCTTAGAGCTTTTCTTACCAATCTTGCTGCTCTCCAGTTTGCTCCCTCCTCAGGTGTCCAGTCTCTGCCCTTGACAGTGGCTGAGGCTTGTAATACTGGGATTAGAGAAAAAGAAAAGATAGATACAGATATTTAAGTATAAACCTCATCTCTTGCACTTTTAGGTGATTTTAGATGCTTGTTTTCATCAGATCCTCACTCCCATTACTTCTCCCAGCCTCCCAATGCCATGTCCTTCTCCTAGATCCCACAGAAGGCTCAGCTGATATTATAGGAAACCGAAACATTGTGCTTCTGTGAAACCTGCATTGCTGCTGCTTTGAGTAAATGTATTTTTATCAGCGATAATTTTTCTTAATGGAATATGGGAGAATCAGAAAAAACTACTTATTTAAAGCAGTTTCACTTAACCTTTCTCTTACTCAGTTTATTTAAATTAACTTCATATGCCTATGAGGGACATTACACAAAACAATCTTTCTATGTATTTATATTTTTGCTTGTTTCTGTGGTATCATGACTCAAATTCCTTAAACTTTTTGAGGCAAAGATCTTCATTGTGGCAAATATGGCAAATTTTCAGAATGGAAGGGAGAATGGAGATCAATTAACATCTTACATCATCCACTGTCCAGGGCTGCTATTTCCACTATTGGAATTGATGATACCTTGTTTGCAGATTCATTGTCATGAAATGGCCCTTACATCATTGATAAAAGTGAGTATCTTGGGTTCCGTTTATAGCATTGGACTTTTGGTGTCTGCATACTATGTGTCTGAAGGACCCAAGAGCAAGCTTATCTCCACAGAAGTGAGGTCTCCTCTCATGATAGAGGGAGATAATGTGGGGACTTTCCAAAGGAAGAGGCTATTACTCAGCACTCCTATATTACAGGATTTGGAGAGAGAACAAAACAAACCCGTAAACTGGCCTTAGAACTTGACCTCTTCCCACTCATTTCTTTCTTCTTCAGAAAATAAAGCTGAGTAAGCTGAGGAAGGAAGCACACTACCTCCTAATTCAAATTTTGTTGCCTGGTTTCCCCAGACAATTCCTATACCCTTTCATGAGGGTTTGACCTAACATCTGATCTTGTCAAGTGTCTTCTCAGAAGGAATTCTATTGAATAATAATGTCTTCAAAAACTAACTTTGTGGAAAATCTTTACTTCCCTTCCATATCTAAGACAGCCTTTAACTCAGCACACAGATGATCCAGTGGGAACAAATACAAATTGAGTATGCTGCATTGTACACCTCGTAATGTTTATGGGCTTTAATTTTAAGTTTTAAAAGATATGTATAAAAACCAGAAGCCTGCTGGTTCATGCCTGTAATCCTAGCTAATCAGGGGGCTGAAATCTGAGGATTGCAATTTGAAGCCAGCTGAGACAAGAAAGTCCATGAGACTCTTATCTCCAATAAACTACTAAGAAAAAGCTGGAAGTGGTGTTGGGATTTAGTGGGTAGAACACTAGCCTTGAGCACAAAGGGGCTCAGAGACAGTGCACAGGCCCTATGTTCAAGCGCCATGGCTAGCAAACAAAACCGCATGTATACTTAACAAAACTGTACACATTTCCTCTTTAGGTCCATCATGATCTCCTACCACTAGCCACACTGCTGCTGGATTTTTGTAGTTCATGATCATACAGCTTTCTGGACTCGGGAGGTCTCTCCTGACAGGTCATTTCTACAAAGATTTGGTATGTGGCTGTGTTTTAACTGAGTTTCTGTTCAACTCATGTTTACAAATGAGTTTACACATCATCATAGCACCCTTCCTCTGGGAAGGGCTGCTGGTGAATTTAGCATGGACCTCTGAAATAGAGACATAATTTCATTTGACATTATTATCATTCCAGGCAAAAATTGAAATTCCAGTTATAAAACAATGTATCAATCCTATTGAAATCCTGGTATTGATTTTCCTCAAAGACTTTGAAACCAGAATTTTTTTAATCTTGAAAATGAAGTACAGAGGGGTTACAATTACACAAGCAAGGTAATGAGTACATTTCTTTTTTGGAGGGAGGGAGTCCGGTCATGGGCCAGAACTCTGGGCCTGGTCCCTGTCCCTCAGCTCTTCACCTCAAGGCTAGCACTCAACCACTTGAGCCACAGCACCACTTCCAGCTTTTTATTTCTGCTTCTGTGGTGCTGAGGAATCAAACCCAGGGCCTCATGCATGCAAGGCAAGCACTGTACCACTGAGCCACCTTCCCAGCCCACATGAGTACATTTCTTATCAAGCATTGCAGCCCACATGAGTACATTTCTTATCAAGCATTGTTCCCTCCTCCTTTGTTTCCCCTTCCCTTCCCTTCCCATCTCACTCCCCATACCACACCAATGTTGTAAAGTTTGTTTTTTGACATAATGTCTTGTACATCTCATTGTTGCAATGGGTCCACCTGTATCCCTGTTTAAACAATTTGTTTTTTCCCTTCCCCTCCACAAATTATAGCAACATCAAATACAGTGAAAACAGGGTTATACCGAGGAGGAGGGACATAAAAAACCACAAAGAAATCATCTTATAAATATGTTTAAAACAATAGAAAGAAAGAAAAAAATGTGAGTCCTTATCTTGGGGTTCATTTCACCTAACATCAACTCCTCTGAACATTTCTGCTTGTCTCAGACATATACTAGTCATTGCAAATAAGGGAAACCATGGGACCTGTGTTTCTTTGGGTTTGAGACGAGAATGTTTTATATATCATGGGAGAAGCATGGAATTGTGGACAGTTTTTGATTCTCATGTGTTCATGTACCACAGCTTTATCGTTAAACTCCATTGTGAGCTTTCGAACAATGCCTTGGGCCATCTCATTTAGAAACCTTAGATATTAGTGCAACTTGTTCTTTTAAAGGATCAATTCTTGCATAATGCAAAACATTACTTACCTTGGGGGCAATTGGCAAGGCTGAGATGAAGTCGGCCTCACCTAACGGACTACACCTCACACCAATTGCTGGAATCTGCATCTGCAAGCCCTGTTCTCCTGTGTTCCTTACAAACTTCCCAACCTCCCTCCTTACAATATAATCTAGCTGGAAGCAGTGACTCACATCTGTAATTCTAGCTACTCAAAAGTCTGAGATACATCCAGAGGATTTGTGTTAAGACCAGATCAATTAGAAAAGTCTGTTAAAATTGAGCCTCTAATGATTAGTACAAACAGAACTGAAAGTGTGAATCAAGTAGTCAAGTGCCAGCCAACTAAGCAGAAGACCCTGAGTTAAACTGCAGGACTAGCAAAGGGGGGAGGGGAGATGCAGCACTATATTCCATCTTGATAGTATTCAGAGGATGAGGAACTAGTAGGAAGTGCTTCAATAGCTGTTGTCAGTCAAGCCCTGGCTTAGAACTCTGTATATGAAAAGTTGTAGTTATTCTTCAATGGTCAGGCTCAAACTACCTACAAAGAATCACTTTATATGTATGTAGGTATAAGTTTATGCTTTGATCTACTGTGTGAAATCAGAACAAGAAACTACCTCTGAAAACAGAATCAGCTGTATGGTGGGGAGGAAGAAGCAGATTCCCTATATAGTATAACATCAACCTCCCTGGAACTACAAAGCCTATAAAACAAACTCCAGCACAACATTGGCTGTGTTTTATGGCAAGTTCTTGTCCCCTGCAAAGGCCACCCTCTCCCATGTCTGCTTTGCTCTCCAATTTCCTGTGGCAGTAGCATCCACCAACACATAATGGGATACAGGCATTGAGATGCTTGCTGATCTTTCTTTCCAACCTTATGTCTTAAATTAGCTTATCTCCATGTCCATAAGTTAATTTAGTCCAGTTTATAAGACCTTAGAAAATACGTGTTTCCAATTCAATGTGTAAAGTCTCCTTGCAGGGGCAGGTTATATCCCTTAGTCAATAACCCTTCAGTCAGTACTATAAAATCTTAGTGCCAAGAGAGAAAATTGGAAATTCTATATGCAATAGTCAGAGTGGCCAAAAGCCACTGTAAATATGAAAGCTGTTCTGGCTATGTCACCTACAACCAGTGGCAGCAGCCACACCTGTGTAATATCCAGGCTGTAGGTAAGCCTTTACAACCTGCAGCAGGTAGATCCACAGTCTACCTTTTCTGGGAGGAGGCTTTTTAAGAAATATTAGTTTTTATGATTTGCACAGTTTCTGCTTGGCAACTTCCAATCTAGAATAGATTTTTGTCATCTGCTCACATATGCAATGTTTTTACTTGTTCATCCTGTGTATGTTTTTAACTTTAGAAACTTAGTGAATACTTTCATCCAGTTTAAGAAGCCTAATTTTTAGCAGTAAAGGGCCCAGCCATTGGACTAGGAGCATCCATATTGCCTCTTTGTGATGTGGTTTGGACCAAGGAAAAGGCTTCCAAACACCCTGTATCCCCATAGGACAGGATCCAGATGGCTGCTCTACTGGTATCTTTCCCAAGGATATGGGAAGCACATCTGTGAGTACCTTGGTTAAAAACCTATTTTAGACAATGTCCTAAGAACCTGTGCTTTGGGTGTTGTTCCACTCAGGGTATCTTGTGTGTTCTCTGGGGACATTTCATCAAACCTACTTGGTTCATGCAGTGCTGTAAAACTTCCCAGGAGAAGGCCTTTTCTCCCATGAGGAGCTTCCAGATTTACCTAAATCACACTGATACCCAGTTTTCAATCAAGAATTTTATTTTACTTCACTTTAAAAGCTGCCCTTTTAAAGTAGCAGTGGGAGGCCATGCACACACACCTGTAATACTAGCCTTTTGGGAGGCTGATACCAGAATTGCAGTTTGAAGCCAGTGTAGGCAGAGAAACCCAAGAGATTCTTATTGCAATTAGCCTGGAAAAAGCCACTAGTGATCAGTGGCTGGAATGGTAGAGTTCCAGCTTTGAACAAAAAGAGCCAGGTTAAGAGCCAAAGGCCCTGAGTTCAAGTCCTATTATACACAATGTCCCCCACACCTGTACCCACACACCTTCCCCAACAAACACACAAAAGCAATTAGGGAGCAAACTTGCACAAATAAAAGAAGCGGGGAGAGGGGTTCAGTACAATTTTGTGGTTCATTTTTTCACTATTTAAATTGGTCCATTCATGATGAGTGATTGTGTTTGTGTTTTCTCAGTTACATATACCTTGTTCCTTAGTTCTAGAGACAGACTGAGAGTGTTGGCAGAGAGGAGAATGCACAGAGTTTGAATTCTGTTGAAGGGAGGGACTGGATGTCAGATTGGATAGGGGACAAGTCAACTCCTCCAGCTCCACCACTGCATGTCCCATAGTTTGACCTGGCCAATTGGCATGATGCTGTCTTTGTACCCATCAGTGTGGGGAGCGCAGGAAGACCATTGTGTCATGGAGAATGACTGTAGCTGAGGGAGTTGCGGAAGGAACTGACAGCCCACAGCTGAAGTAACAGGATCTCCCTTTGGGGTTCACAGCTAAGTTTACCTCCTCATGTAGAAATATCCAGTATCCAAGGGTATCACTTCTTTGGGGAGCCTACAATGTGGGGAGATAGTACAATTTCAGGCAATCTTGGGAGCAATTAGAGTACAATGAAGAAGAAAATGTGTGTCTCTTCTCTGAAATTCCAGAGGGTAAGAGTAACTGAGGAGAGGAAGCTGTCAGTCAATGCTGAGTTGGTAGGGTTGAGAAGGAAGGCATATTGGAGTTGGGAGTCACATGTGTAATCCTAACTATTTAAGATGCTGAGATTTGGATGATCATTATTCTGGGCCAGCCCAGGCCCAAAACTGGGTGACCTCTCCTCTTAAGCTAGTAATGAATATCAACTTCACTACAACAGGAAGCTTAAAATAGGTGAGTCCAGGCCCAGGCATGTACCTGGATAGGAAGCAAGACCATAACTAAAAAATGACCAGCACAAAATAGGCATATATCTCACCTACCAAGCAAGTACAATACTCTGAGTTCTAACACGAGTACCATGAACAAGGTTAAGCATGGTGACCTCGGTGCCCCAGTGTGATTCACTGAGATGGCTGCAGCATCTGTTGCTCTGTAGGCTCCTGCCAAAGAGGAACAGTCCATCGAAATCCCTCAATCTATGCTTACCAAGACAGCAAATGCTGAGCAGAACCCCTCACGATGGCCAAGGATGGAGGTTTAGTTGGAACTTTGGCCCCTCAAAGGGGAGGAGAGCAACAATCTGCAGGACCAGATGGACTCCTGAGTGAGAGAAGGGCAGAAGGAGGCAATGTTGAGGTTGGTACAGGGCTTGTGTTTAATGACTAATATGGCTTCAGTGGAAATGTTCTGACTTTGATTAATATGTTTTATAACATGTGAATCAAGGGAGAGCTAGGGCAGTGAGGGAAACACACTTGTGTAAATTTTCCGTAGGTTGAAACTTACTCTAAAGTCTAAGTTGTTTTTGAAAACTGAAATGTGGAGAAGTTGATAAAAGAGCACAGCTCCCCAGTACTGGCACTGTTCTCTGCAGATTTACCTGCCCTATCCATCCCTCTACTGGTGGGTACTTGTCCCCAGTGTGCCTCATACCCCATCCCAGTGTGCTGCTCAATCCAGAACAGCTGCTGTTGGGCAGGGAGGATCAGGAAGCCCTGATGCACTCATGTGCCAACAGTGCCTCCTTCCCTTGGAGGCACAACACAATCCAGAGCTCTGCAGCACCCTATCATTGCTATGAATTGGAGTCTCCAACACTTGGGCTTTGCCTGCATTATTCCCCCACACCTCCAGACCAGCCTTTTGGGACTTCTGAGACCTGGAGGATAAGAAAGGGAGGCCTGGAGGCAACATCTGTTCCCATTGGAGCACTGAGTTTGCCACAAGGACCTAACAGGCTGAGAATCTTGTGAATGAACAATGCAGGGTGGCTAAACTTTGATACTCTCTGCTAACATGTCAAGCATTTACTGACATTTATATTCTAGCCCTCTGTGTCCACCAAACCATGGCCATTTGGGGTGTGTGTGTATGTCTGATAAGTCAGAAAGTGATTGGCTAGCAAACAAGAATGACCAGTGTAATGGGTTCATATGGTTGACTGTACTGGCCCTTTATGAGAGATCTCTGGTAGATCTGAATGTGATGTTGCAGTTGGCAATTCTTTCCATCAACCCATCCCTCTGTTTATCATTCAATTCACATCCTACTCCCTACTTTTCCAGCTCTCTGACCAGCAGTCCAGGTTAACACTCAGTACTGTTCAGCCCCAATACTTTGACATCAAGTAGATGACCAGTGCAGTCCCATTTGGGGTTATTTTCCTCTTCTTGTCACTATAAGATGATACTGTAAGGAAGAGGCCAGTCCCCTCCTTGGCTTGCATACCCACACTGTCTGACCACAACAAATCCATTTCTATAAGCTCATAAGTGCTTAGTAAGTATGAAGGTGTCTTCTCAGAAATTTCATGCCACGTTTTAGGCTCCTGTCTTTCTTCACCTGTAGCCTAGCATACCTTCCTTGGGCAGATTACTGAGTTTTTCTGAAACTTCGCCAGCAATTTGAGAAGAGTAAGGGTTGGACTCAGGTCTCAGCCTCCTACTTTCCTGATATCCAGGAGTCCCACAAGTACAAGAGAGTATTCTGCCCTCACCTGGGAGGTCCATGTTTAGCACATGATGGTATCGGGTCAGGTCCCATAATGCTCCACCTGGCATTGAAATGCTTTTTTGTCCATTTTACTATGCTTTGTCCACCTATCCCTACCTGATTAAGGGTAGATCTTTAAGCTCATTGTGAGTTATTACTGAAGAAGGTGACTTGCTAACAATTAAATGCTAATTCTACCACTAAAGAATCCTTATTTCCAGGAAAATGTTAAGATCATTGTAAACAATAATCTGGGGGAATGTGTGGAGGTGCAATGGTATGGGAGGATGAGGGTCAACTAGAGGAAAGACTAAGTAAATATGGATAGGTAAACACCATCTAACCAAATGGCATTTTGGAAGTGGAATCTTTGTACTGAATGTTGACAGTGGTAGAATTCTTGATGGTTCATTGTGTTTGGAAAGATAAAAATTGGTTTGAAGTATCTGCAACATAAGCACGTGCAACTTAATATTATCAGTGTACACAACAAGTGCATGAGTACATGAAGTTGTACACATACACACACATACACAAAGTTGGAATTGAAGAGATGTTATTAGTACAGACCTGGGACTAAAGGACCTGTGCTACAAGCAACACAAGGTGACCTATACTATGACAGCTCTTGCTCATATTGTATGCTCACCGTAGCCATACTTCCAGCCCTTCTTTTGCGATTATTTTGAAGGTGGGATCTCAAGACTTTTCTGCTTAGGCTGGTCTCAGAGCCACCATCCTCCAAATTTAAGACTGCCTATTAGCTAAGATCACAGGTATGAGCCACCAATCCTGGCCCACTGCTTGTGTGTTTAAGTGGAAAATGGTTAACAGGGGGCTGGGAAGGTGGCTCAGTGGTAGAGTGCTTGCCTTGCATGCATGAGGCCCTGGGTTCGATTCTCCAACACCACAAAAGCAAAAAGAAAAAAAGCCAGAAGTGGCACTGTGGCTCAAATGGTAGCCTTGAGCTGAAGAGCTGAGGGACAGCGCCCAGGCCCAGGCCTAGAGTTCAAGCCCCACAACCGGACCAAAAAAAAAAGAAAAGAAAATGGTTAACAGCCTTGAATCAGTCATGTCATTCACACTCTTGGCAAAATTCAGGAACTCCTTTTATTGTCTTGCACATCCAAAAGTGAAAAGCACAAGTCAGGAAAGACTCCCTAGTAACAAACAGATGTGTATGGAGCTAGCTGGGAAGAGGACCACCATGACCTTGTGCTGGCTAGAGACAGATGGCTCCAGTTAGACCAGATGGAGAGAACCAGATAAGGACATGAATAGAATGTAATGGAAGAGAACGATGTTAGAGCTATTGGATGACTTTCAAAGGGCAGAAAACAAAAAGAAGTAATGAGACTAGGCATGGTGGTACATGCCTATGATCTGCATACAAAGGTAGCTTAGCCCAAAGTCCTATTTAAATTAGACCCTATCTCAAAAAAGAGAAGTTACTGAGAGAACAGAGTGGAACACTATCACTGAGTTCTCTGGACCTGAACATGTTGGTATATACTATTGAAAATATACTTCTATTGGCTAGCAGGACTAGGCTATGGCTTCCCTACTATATGTTGAGAAAGAAAATGATGCTCTAAGATGGGAAAATTCAGTGGTCCTAGGGCCCTTCTTCTTTATCCACTCTCACTTGTCTGCCTTGAAGAACTGACTTAATATAAAGAACAAGGTTTAGTGAGATTTCTGATAAGTGTTTACTTATAGTAGATCCTTTTCCCCCAAGGAGAGGCTGCTTAGTCAACCTGTGGATTAGCAGAACATTCCAGACTCTTCAGATGTTCATGACCTGTCCAAGACTGTGCTCAAATGCCAGCCTCACTTAGGGTGATATTCAGAACCTTGCAAGGCTTTCTGCTGAGGAACAGGTCCTCTGCCACTGTGTTCATCCTTCTTGCCTCTCTTGAAGGGTGGTGAGTCAGCCATACCTGTGCCCTCCAGCATTTGCTCATGTGCTATGTGCACTGCGTGGAAGTAAAAAAGCAGTGGAAACTGTAGTGTCCTGTGGGCAATTTTCATGAAGATTTCATCTCTTGAGAAGGGAGACACTATCCACTGCTTGTTTACCTGAAGCCCAGAAGCTCTGGGTCTGGTTTTCAGCACTGCCAGGGAAACACAGAAGGAAGTCATCATTTCGACCCATTCTCCCCTCTTCACCCTGCATGAGCATCTGGGAGCCTGTTGCTGGAATGGTAAATCCAGACACTTTCCTCTGAAATCAAAATGAAAACCTGGGACAAAATTAAAGTCAGTGTAAAGTGAATAAGCATGTATCGATGTATACACTATTACATGTTGTAAAAACAAAAGAATGTTCACTTCCTTCATGCAGTCATTCGAAGTCATGTGTCAGACTCACTCAGCATGGCAATAATTTTGGGAACATCAAAGTCCTGGCTGCTTTGTTTCTTATAGTTATATCCACATGGTGAAATGTGATATCCAGCAGTAATAGTTCAGCCATTAGAACATGGGCTCTGTGTCTCAGGAACAAGTCACTTTTTGTAACTCAGAGAGGAAAAGAAACCCCAGACAGCCATTCTATGCCTGGCTCACTTCCATAAGATTAATAATTACTTGGCCTTATTTATGGCTCATTTTCTTGCATATGAAGAGTTCACACATGGGAGCTGGCTTTAGAGGACAGAGTGCAGATAAAAGAAGTTAAAACAATAACCTCAAACACAAAGTAGACCTTTTCTAGTTCACATTTTTGGAGTCCATATGATTCTGAATGAGGTTATGTCTTTCTCATAATAGCCCAGCCCATCTGCCCATTGGATCATGACTCCACACAATTCATAATTAGTGTCTACTAGCATGTGTGCCACAGGATCTGGGGTTTGTGAGTACCCATCCTCATTGTTGACATTGGGGGATGAGGCTCCCTCTGTCTGCTTGCATCATGTTTCACATCTCAACACTCTCCTTCCTTTCAGGCCAATGAAATGATGCTCAGTGGTTGGAAGCTGACTTCACAGGAGACTTGTGGCAAAGGCCTGGTCTCCCAGGTTTCTGGCCAGGGAAGTCATGGAGCTCGCCTCCTGTAATACAGTTGTTCATGTAGTTGGTTCTTTTACATGTTAGTTTTTAAAAAATAAAATCTGGGAAGGTGGCCTGGTGGTAGAGTGCTTGCCTAGCATGCATGAAGCCCTGAGTTTGATTCTTCAGTAACCACATATCCAGAAAAAGCTGGAAGTGTTGCTGTGGTTCAAGTGTTAGTATGCTATCTTTAAGCAAAAAATGCTTAGGGACAGTGCACAGGCACTGAGTTCAGGCCCCAGGAATTGCAAAAATGAACAAATTGTTGATCAGCTTTTACCACTTCAGGCCATAAAAATGGGTAACAAGGCTCAGGACTGTTGCTATAAGAGCTCATGTCTTCCCACAAACAGAAGGATAAGGCTCTTGTCTCTCACTTTCCAGTACCCAGAAAACCCTCAAATGATGAATGGATTAATAAAATGTGGTATACATGTATGAGGTTACATATATATATATGCATATATATACATATATGTGTATGTATGAGGTTACATACATGTATACCACATTTTAAATACATATATGTATATATAGATATAAATATATACATATATGTGTGTATATGTACATATTTACATATATATAAATGTATGTATAAACACACACATACACACACACAAACAGAGAGAAATCTCACTCATCCATCAGAGAGCATGATAGACTACCATTTGTAATAATGTGGAAAGACTGGGAAAGCATTATATTATGGGAAGTAATCCAGACCCAGAGAACACAAGCTGAATGGTTTCCCTTATTTGTGGCTGCTACAATGCTCCAATAAACCCAAAAGCAAATACACTTAGTTGTATGCTAATAGTTACAGATGAATTAACTGAAGTATAATAGACTCTATGAAGAGCAGAAATAGTGTGGTATTTTTTCCTCTAAAGAAATGTTTAATGGTCTGCCAAGAAAACAAAAACTCTCAAAGTTTGTCTGGCAATCCATTCACTTGTTAATAATTTAGTAATTAAGGATGCTCTCACCAGAGTGGGCAACAGTAAACGTAGTAGTCACACACATTTTAGTGACTAAAATTCCAAAGCCTACTGACATTACAAATAAATGTATCATGTTTAAAATTTTAATCTATTTCTATTTCCTGACTTGCCACACCAAGAGTTATTGTCTTACAAGGGAATATGAAAATAAAAAAATCCATTTGTGGAAATGAGCATGAGATTAGTTGTTCTTTCTCAGAAGTTTGTCTCAATGAAAACAAAGAATTAAACTTAAATGCTGAGGAAAATAAATGTTATTACTTCATTATACCATAAAAGAATGTAAACTGTGAGCAAGGTAAATATGACAGGCAAAAATAAGGCAAATAACAGAGTTTCAGTGAAGTAAATTTCTTTTTTCTCACTGCTATCTAAAACCCTCCATCTCTGTTCTTCTGATACACAGCTGAGAATCTGGCAGACCTCTTAAGGACCAGAGCAGAATGGACAATCTCCACACAGGACAGATGAACACAGTGAGTTGACAAGTACCCAAGGAGTGGGTGTTTCAATATGGGAAACTGTTGGAATAATTATTGTTTCCTCATAATCCAGACAAATGTTCATGCCAAGGTCCAAAAATGTCGAAGTCAGGCTTATAAAGCCACAGGTGAAAAAGAAATAATCTAACATGAAAGTTAAATGTTTCAAACAGGAATGTGGTAATGCATGACTGTAATCCTAGAACTCTGGAATGTGAGGCAGGAGGATCTTCACTTTTAGTCCAGCTAGGCAATAAAGTCAGGTCCTGCTTTAGGAAGCTCAGGTTTCCTACTATCACTTGCCAAAGAATAACTACTTGCACTAGAAGCACCATCTGAGATTTCCATGACACCCTCTCCATCTTCACATTCATTGCGTTTACTGGTTTCTTCTCTGTCACTGTCCACTTTCTAGTCAATCAACTGCAGTTCATCTCCCTTGGCCCTATCTTCTGCACACAAATTGTTTCTGCCAATAGTGCTAATCTCATTGTTTCTCTGTATTTTAAACAGTGTCCTATCTTCATCAGACTGATCATTTTCACTGGATCTCCATGGTACACTTGTGAGCTCAATTACTAGATGTGGTTGTTTCTTTGGTCTTGAAGATAATTCAATATTTCAATATTTCAGATGTCCTGAAATCCCTCTCCAAACTTGAGCCATGCTTCAGAGAGGGAAGCAGCAGCTGTGCCCACTCTCCTAAGACTTGTTCTTCTGACCTGTGGTGGACTCTTGTGAAAAAAATGGGTACTCTATGTCCCACTTCCTTTTCCACTTGGATCTGCTGGTGCCATCACCAGAGACATGGTATCAGCCCATGATAATAGACTTGTTTTGAGAGAATAAGACAAAAACCAATAAAGGAAGCACAAGGAAAGTATATGGTGTTCAGTGTGAAAATAGAAAATTCACAGTGAAGCAAAACTTATGCAGGTCAAACCTCCATTTTCAGAAGCCATGAAGGTCAAGCCATCATACTAGTTCTTCATGTCTGTGTGTAACATATATCCTCATGTTCTTCTGTGGTCATGTAGATCATACTGACCACCAGGAGTCACTGGAAGTACAGGACACATTGGTGCAGGGGTGGAGGGGTTCTCCTGGAGGCCTTTTTTGGGACTGACAGGCCAGCGATAAGGGCAAGAAGGAGGCAGCAGTAGTTGCAGGGATTACTGCCAATTATTAGATATTAAATTATGTCTCCATTTAATGATGTGTCCCAGTTGAACAATTAATAAAGCATTAATTAATAATTACTCAATATCCCATTATTGTTTATCATATATGTACATATACACATATATATTTACATATTTTATAGAATGAGACAGATGTCTATGTATAATTAAATTATGCATCATGTGTCACTACCTATTATTAGATTTAATTATGTCTCCATGTAATTTTTATTCTGGTAATGCTTAATAAAATATTAATAAAACTTAATACACTTCCTATAATTGTTGCATCTAATTTAATCTAGAATGATTCACTAATTCAACCCTTTATCATTTATTGTAGTGACAATTATTCCACCTATGACATTTATTACATTTATGACATTCTATTACATAGCATATAGATTTGCATCCAAATTATACATCCTACCTGACACTGAGCACTTTCAAAGAAAAAGAAAACGTGTCATGCTCAGCTTCTCACTCCAAGATTATACTTTTGGCAGTGTTGGGATCTAAACTCAGGGCCTAGAAGTTCATGAATGGGTGATTGTAAGCACAGCAGCCAATTAAGCTCCTAGGCAGTTGCCAGGCCCTGAAATCGAGCCCCATATATTGACTCCATATTGTGCTTAGTATAGCTATTCATTAAATTTTTTGTTTTATTCATCTATTTGCCATTTATTTTATCGACTGTTATTACACATGGAATATTTATTACATTTATTACAGAGGATATAGATTTGCCTATGTATGAAACTTCACACCTGACATCCAGGACTTTCACAGAAAAGGAAAACATGTGTCACCATGGTCTTCTTACTCCATGATTCAATTTTTGTGAGTGCTGGCATCTGAACTCACAGCCTACAAGGCCCAATGCATGAATGGGTGAATGTCAGCATGCCAGCCTGGTGCATATTGAGCCCACAAGTAGTTCCCAGCACCTGAGATCGAGCCCCAGGGTTTGAAAAATAAGAACACATTGACATGCAGATGGTAGTACACAAATAAATATAGATCTTTATAGAGTGCCAGAGATGTCTATACAATATTCAGTTATATATGCTACATTCCTACCAGTTCTTGGGTACTTATTATGCCTCCATGTAATTAATATTGTTTTCATCCTTAATGAATTATTAATTAAATCAACCACTGTCCCAAAATAATTGCATCCATGTAATTAATAGTATTCTTTTAGTGTGCCAAAAATATTCATTAAACTCCATCGGCCTCCTAAAGTCACTCTAACCTTGACATTCATAACCTTCCATCAGTATTCCTATGACTAGGAACGAGACTTTTAGGATCTCCTGCCATTGGTAAGGGTCAGGACCGGGCTTCCCACCCAGGGCCTCTGTTGCCATGTTGGCCTATGGCTTCCCTGATAGCCCGCCAGCCTTCAGCAATGCTAGGTTACCAACACTTTTCAGCTGTGTCATTCAGACCCAGGAAGGTCACCTTGCAAAGAAAACAAATGTAAAACTTGCAGCCATATGCAAGTTGCCGAGTTTTTTTTTTAGTGTTTTTTTTTTTCCTGTCAGCCTTTGGGGCCCAGGAACCAAGGTTTGGCTGTGGGTCCAGTGGCTGCACCCTAGCCTAGAGTGATTGAAGCTGAGGCAGAGTTGCTGTGACCTGAGTTCAAGCCCTGTGCTTGACAAAATAAAAATGCATACATACATACATACATACATACATACATACATACATATATACATACATACAAAATATCTAAAATATTTTTGAGGCTCCTTGGCTTGGAATTCATGCCATTTTTTTTCTGCCAGGCCTGGGATTTGAATTCAGGGTCTGGTTAAATCTGCAGCATTGTGGGAGAAGGGGAAGCCCATCATGCTGGAAGACAAGAAAGTCAGGCCTGTCTCCAGAGCCTGAATTCAAGTCCTAGCACTCGTATACATTTTAAATACATGATTTATATTTACATACACATGTTTACTGCATATTGCAGTTAGTGTAGTTATTCATTTTATTTTGTTTTATTTATTTATTATATATTTTAGTGAGTATGATTACACATATAACATTTTTACATACTAATACATAGGACATAGATTTGCCTGTGTATTAGACATCATTCCTGAGACCCCGGATTTTCACCAATTAGGAAAACAAGTGGGACAATTGGCTTCTTCCATCAGGATTAAGTTTTTGGCAGTTCTGTGATTTGAACTCCGGGCCTAGAAGGCCCACTTCATGAATGGGTCAATGTTAGCACACCAGTCTGATGCAAGTGAAGTTGTCGGGCAACTTTGAGGACCTGAGATCAAGCCCTAGCGGTGGCCACTATATAAACACATAGATGTGTAGATTTCAGTGTGTGTGTGTATTTACGTATGTATATGCATCCATCAATGTATACAGAGACAGATAGACATTTATGTAGATTCTAGTGTATAACTCTATATAAAGTGATGTCTATATCTTACTTTTATATATTCTAATACTACCAATTATTTGGTCTAGAATTATGCCTCCATTAATTAATCACAGAACAAGACTTAATAAATATTAAATTAATCAATGACCTGTATTTATTGCATACAAACTTACAGAATGACTAGCTAATCAGTAATTCAATTAGTACATTTCAAACATCCTACTAGTGTTCCTATACATAGGAACAAGTTTCCTAGGATCTTCAGCAGTGTGTAGGTGCCAGTCCCAGAATCCAACTCAGGGCCTAGGTGTGTGAGCTTCACTAACAGCCCACCAGCCTTCAGCCATGCAAGGTCACGTTCAATTTTCAAGCCAAGTCATTGAGACCCAGGATAGTCACAGTGCAAAGGAAACAAAGGTAAAACAGTTATGTAAAACTTCCTGGTTTTTTCCTCCTCCGTTTGTGTTGGTTTGATTTTTTTTGCCAGTGCTGGGAGTTGAACTCGGTCCTAGGATCCCTGGATCATCTGTGGGTGTAAAAGCTGCACCCCAGCCTAGAGTAATCATGGTTTAAGGCACAATAAAATGCTTTCTTGAGCAAAAAGAGCTCAGGGAAAATTTCTAGGTTCACAGCTCAAGCCTCAGGACCTGCCACACAAAAAAAGATCCAGTAACTCCATGTGTCTGTGTATGAATGCATGTATTTCTATTGGAGAACATCGAGATTCTCTATGAAGAAAAGCACCCAGCTAGGAAATTTGCTTTGAATAGAATGATTTCATAGCACAGAGAGTGCTTTCAAAACAGTGCATATGCCGGGGCTCCCCTCACTATTCCCAGTGTAGCCTGAGTGTTTCTGTGCACCACAGGCTGCTGGAGGAAGTCTGCCTCATTGTTGGAACAAGCAGACAAAAAGCCTCACTCCTGTACAGCTTTGTAACAATTCATCTGGGGGCAATTGGTGAGGATGAATGTGGGTGGGCTCTGAAGTCCAGGAGAAAAAGGTCTCTTTGTACACCAAGGTCTTTCTCTCCCCAGTGCTGTGTTTTGACAGGAAGCTTTCATTTGTGACACCTCCCATGACAGGCCTGGGTGATGTCTCTGAGCTCTTCAGCTCAAGCTCTACCACTTGAGCTACAGAACTCCTTCAGGCTTTCTGGTGGTTCACTGGAGATAACCATCTCAAGGGATTTCCTGCCCAGGCTGGTTTGGACCCTGATCCTCAGCTCTCTGCCTGCTGAGTAGCTAGGATGACAGGCACGAGTCAGCAGCGCTGGCTTCCACTTCAAGTTGCTAAGTGGTGAGTAAGAGATAATAGTCTCATGGGACCTTTTGTGTCCGGGATAGTTTTGAACCCAGATCCTCAGATCTCAGCTTCCTGAGTAGGCAGGATGACAGACCTCAGCTACAGATACCTAGGGTCCTTGGCTCTACATGATAGGGCACTAGCCATGAGCCCAACAGGGAAGGGTCAGTGCCTAGGCCCTGAGTTCAACATTCACAACCGAGAAAAATAATCCAGGAGACAACTCATTAGAGTTCAATACATACATAATTTTGGCCCTGACATGGAGACATATTTGAGCCTCAACTTTCTCATGTGCACAATCATCTTACTTGTGGAGCTCTTACAAGGACCAGATGAAAGAATGCACCCCGTGAAGGACTCAGCACAAAACAACTCATGAAGGTCTCATCACATAGCTGTATCCCACAAGCTGTCTAGAATTAGGGTGTTTTCATCAGTATCACCATTCTTTCAGAAACATGTCACAAACTGTACAAAGTTCATATCTAATGGCTTAAAGGGGTGGGGGTTTTGGGGGGGGGAGTTAGCCATGGGGATTTCACTCAAAGTTGGGGCTACTATCCTAAGATCTTTAGCTCAAGGCTAGAGCTCTAACACTTTGAGCCACAGCTCAGAGTTTCTCAGACTTCCTGCCAGGGCTGGGTTTTAAACCCACCAGTGTCAGATCTCAGCCCCTGGGTATCTTAGATGAAAGGGGTGAATGAGCCAGCAGCATCTGGTTCCATGGAGCTGGGTTGCAGTGGTTTACCTCTGGCTAAGTCAGGTTAGATGGCAGCTGTCAACACCAGACTCCCAGCTTGCTCTGTGATGAGGTATTTGCAGTCCTATCCTTATATCATTGTGCTCAGAAAATTCTTTTTTTTGGTGCCAGTCTTGAGTCTTGAGTAAGTGTCTGGACACAGTCCCTAAGCTTTTATGCTCAAAGCTAGTGCTCAACTGCTTGAGTGACAGCACAACTTCTGAATTTTTCTGGGCATGTGGTAGTGAGGAATAGAAACCAGGGCTTTGTATGTACTAAGGGAGCACTCTACCACTGAGCCCCAGGAGTGACAAGTGTATAAACAAATAAACGTGTAGATTGGTAGATAGATAGATAGATAGATAGATAGATAGATAGACAGACAGACAGACAGATAGATGTATACGTATAAAACAAGAGAGATGTCTGTATATTATGAAATTGCATATACGATATTACTACTATTGGCAACTAAGTTATTCCTTCCTTTTTTAAGTATCATGACTGAATACATAATAAAGTAGTAATTGAAAATTAATTAATGTAGTATAATTGTGTATAATCTTATAATATGAAAATCATACACTAACTTCTAATTTAATTGTTACTTTTATAACATTCCATTTGTACGGATGTATCATCAGAATGTATTTCTTTGAACCTCCCACCATTCATTAGTGGCAGTCCTGGGATTTGACCTCCAGGCCTAGGTCGCCAGTTTTGGCTATGGCTTCCCTAATAGCCTGCCAAACATCAGCAATGCAAGATCATGTGCACTTTCTGGGCCTTGTCATTTAGACCCACGATGGTCACAACACAAAGGAAAAAAATTAGTAAAACCACCCCCTTGAACTTCTCAGTTTTATCCTTCTCCTTATTATTATTTTATTCCCAGCCCCAGGGTCAGCTGTGGCAGAGGTGCCAAGACCTAAGTGCTTGGCCAAAATAAAATAAATAAATAAATAAATAATAAGGCCCTGACTTGGAATTTGCACCATTTTTCTGGCAGGCTTGGGATTTGAACTCAGGGTCTGGGTAACTCTGTGGCATTGTCCTTGAAGATAAGAAATTCAGATCAAGTCCCAGGGCTTGAATTCAAGCCTCAGCACTGGAAAAAATAATATTCATATATGAGATCTATTTACATACATGGGTTTACTGCGTATGGCGTTTACTACCCTTATTTATTTAGCATTGTTACACATATAACACTTCATTTATTACATCATATCACCTAGATTATGTTTGCATTTGGATTATACATTATACTGAGACCCAGGACTTTCACACAGAAGGAAAAAATATGTGTCAAAGTTGGCTTCTTACTCCATGAATAAATTTTTGGCCTTGCTGGGATTTCAACTCATGGCCTACAATGCCCAATCCATAAATGGGATCACAGTCTTAGCACACCAGCCTCCAGAAAACAGAGCTGCCAGGAAGTTCTGAAGACCTTTGATCAAGTCACACTAGTACCCAATATATACATTAATAGATATGTATATGTATATATGTGTGTGTGTATATATATAGATATATACTGAGAGAGGGAATGTGATGATATTAAATTATATATATATAATTACCAATTATTAGTTATTACATTATGCCACCATTTAATGAAGTATCATGGTTGAATATTTATACAAGCATTAATTAAAAATTAGTCAAAATCTTTCAATTAGGGGAATCATACCATGGTGCTAGAATGGAAGATATAAATCCAATAATATTTGTGTGGCATTCTAAAATAGAATCATGAATTAACTGCAAATTTAATTATTACTTTTATAATATTTCATTAGCATTCACACGAATAGGAATGAGTTTGTCAGGGTCTCCCTCCATTTGTGGGTGGCAATCCTAGCAATCAAACTCCAGGGTAGTTTACTTCTAATGCAAACCCTTGGAATGACACAGTGAAGATTTCAGATTGTCATGGTTTAAAAAAGAACAAAAAAAGAAAGCTAGGTGTCAGCGGCTCCTGCCTGTAATCCTAGCTCCTCAGGAGGCTGAGATGTAGAGAATGCCAACTTGAATTCAGCCAGGGCAGGAAAGTAGGAGACACTTATTTCTAAGAGATCACAGGGAAAAACAACAACAACAGCAAAAAAAAAAAACATGAGTGGGATCGTGACTCGAGTTGCAGAGTACTGCCCTTGAGCAAAAGGAACTCAGGGACAGGGCCTAGGTTCATAGTTCAACCCCAGACCTGCCCCCCCTCCAAAAAAAAGGCAGCAGTAACTCCATGTCTCTGTGTATGGATGGATGATATATGAATGATGGGCATTCAGCAGGTTGTCCATGTTCAGCCCACCCAACTTGGGCAAGCTGGGACAAGCCCTCAGAGTTGCTAGGCTGTAGGAGTGGTCGAAGGTTCAGGATCCATATTCTCTATCCCTCTGTAGTATGTGAACCTAGACCTCTGGGGCCTGGTGGCTCTCATTCATTCATCATTCCTCATTGCCGAGTCATAGACTGGTCCTAAATCTCAGCAAAGATATGAAATAGTCAGTGATTTCTATGCCAAATGGGGTAAGCCAATAAATCCCACCCTCATAACTCCAGTTACAATTCAGCCTTGGGCTGTGAATGTGGCTTAGTGGTAGAGTGCTTACCTAGCATGCACAAAGTTCTGGGTTCAATTTCTCAGTACCACAGAAACAGAGAAAGCCAAAAGTGGCACTGTGGCTATCCTTGAGCAAAAGAAGCTCAGGAGCATGCCCAGACCCTGAGTTCAAGCCCGATGACCGGCAAAAAAAAAAAGTGAGCCTGGTGAGACATATTCTTCTGGGACTCAAGTGGTAGAGTGCTAGCCTTGAATGAAAAAAACTGAGGGACAGAGCCCAGGACCTGAGTTCAAGCCCTAGTACCAAGATGCACCCACACACACAGGAAGGTGGTAATGATGAGCTGAGCCAGAACTGGGGGCAGTCCTGAGGCATAGTCACAGTAAACTCTTAAGCCAGATCATGTGGTTTCTCCCTAAGTCCTTCTTGGGCTGAGGGGTCTGGGCCAAGGCAGTAAGCTCCAGGGAACCCGCCCCTCCATCCATGCATGGGGCCACAGGACCAAATGAAAGAACACTACGCATACTCTTTTGTAGTTGGCCCATGATTGCAGACCTTCATTTGCCCCCAAGCACTGGTGAGGAAAGAAGGGCTCTGAGCCCTGGGACTCCAGGCTGCTGCTAGAAGTAGCAGCCAGCCGGCTGTGGATTTGTGAGCACACAAGTCTTTCATGAGCCCAACTCAACACCCCCTCCCCCGAGGTGTGCCTGACAGATTTGCACTTTTGTGATCCCTGTATGAGCAGGCATTACCTGCCGTGCCATCTTGCAGCTTCTGCCCCTCCTGGCCCAGATCTCAGCCTCCTGAGTAGCTAGGAAAATGAGAGCTTGAGCTATCACTATCCTTCTTGGCTAAAGACAGAGTATCTCTCTACCAGCCTAGCACCCATCTACAGTTACCCCTCCTACTCCACCCCTACACCTCCAGACTGCAGAGGAATCATACCCTTCCCTGAGGTCAAAGAAATATGATCAGGTTTGAGCTTTATGTTCTCCACATAGTCAGGGGCTTCTGGGAGCTGAAGTGTACTGTAGTTCAAGTGGTAGAACACCAATCTTATGTAAACAAGCTAAAGGATACCACCTAGGCTCTGAGTTCAAGCCCCGGTAAATTCACAAACACACACACACACACACACACAAAGCACACACAAACATCCTTAGTAGGTCCCAATGTCTTATACCAGCAATCCTAGCTACGTAAGAAGCTGAGCTCTTAGGATGGCAGCTTGAAGCCAGCCCAGGCAGGAAAGTCCGTGAGACTCTTCTCTCCACTAAACTACTAAAAAAGATGAAAGATGAGCTGTGGTTCAAGTGGTAGAGTGTTAGCTTTGAGCAATGGAAGCTCAGGGACAGTGCCTAGGCCCTGAGTTCCAGCTCGAAGACATTTTAAAGACAACCTTTTCCCCCACCCCACCCCCAATCAGGCCATAAACCAGATTTTGGTTACCCTGGATCTCACTTCCACTCCTGCCACTTTCACAGCACTGCCACAAGTGGCCGGTGTGGGGCCAGCACTGAATTAAGAAGTGAACGTACAACAAGGGGGGGCATAGCCAGGTCAAGGCTAATGCCCCAGAACATTGAGGTATTGGCCATACTAGTCTCTCATGCCCCAGTTCCCTGGACCTAGAATCTAAAGTGTGTGCATCTGTATTCTGGGCATCCAGAATTGTCTAGAAGGACCTGAGCAGCCAAGCTGGGGGGAGGGGGGGAAATAGACTTTCCTGTGACAACGTATGTTGACATTTCCTAGACACTGACGGATACTTCCAAGCCACCTTGGCCTCACCTCACATGTAACCCCGGATCCTCCTTACTTGGGCGGCCTTCAGTCAGCCATCAAGCTCGAGTTGGCCAGAGCCACGGGAAAACTTCCATTCCCCACTCCACTGCCAGCGTGCAGGGAGGGATGTGCAGCCAGAGACCCAGCTGAGGAAAAGTCAGGACATCGCATGACTGAGGCCTCCCAGAGGCAAGGGAGACCCTATGCTAGCTGGCCATGGTGACCCAGAATACAGAATCCCCTGGAGGTGCCCAAAGATTTGTACAGGCTGGACTTAGGCCCCAAAGAAAAACTGGAATGCAGGCCTCTGGCAATTTAGGACTCATTATAGACCCTGACAGGGGGTTAAAGGGCAAGGTCAGTGTGGAGGAGGGGCAACATCCAAGGTCAGAAAGAGGCAGACAGGCACCCAGGAAGGAGACAGAGAGAGGCCAAGGAAAAATACACACACACACACACATACACACACACACACACACAGTTAGCCCAAGGCCTCAGCAGTCCATGAGCACCCTGAACATCCCACACCCAAGAAGATGGCACTACCATCCTCAGACCAAGTGTAGACAAAACTCAGGACATCTCACACATCTGGAATGGCTCATAACACATCTTGGCATTTCCTAAATGTACATACCACTATGCAGAAAACTCAGCTACTTTATTTTTGGTTGTCAGTCATGGGGTTTGAACTCTGGGCCTGCACGCAATCCCTTAGCTCTTGAGCTGAAGGTGGGCACTCTACCACTGAAGCCACAGTACCACTTCTGGCTTTCTAGTGGTTAATTGGAGATAAAGTCTCACACATTTTCCTGCCCAAGCTGGCTTTGAACCACGATCCTCAGATCTCAGCCTCCTGAGTAGCTAGGATGACAGTTGTGAGCCACTGGCAATGACCGGCTTCAGCCACCTTCTAATACCAAGGGAAAACCCAACTCATCAAGACACAAACCACATGTAACCCTACACTTCAGACTTTGTCACCAGCATTCAAAACCATTCTTCCATGAATGGAGAGCATATAATTGACACTGCCATCCCACCCCTGCTCTCATTCACCCACTCCCTGCCTACCACAGGCCACAACCTCTGGAGTTCTTGGTAAGGCACCACCCACACTGTTACGGCTTCATACTGGGGCAAACCCGGGGAGGCCAGCATCTGGTCTCCCAACCATAGCAACCCCACTGCTTCAACATCTCTTGCAATCAAGGAAGGGATGCCTTTCTTTCTTTCCTGTTTTATTTTCTTTTATTTTTCTACTTTTTTGGTTGAGGGGCTTGAACTCAGGACTTGGGTACTGTCCCTGATGTCGATTTTTCTTCAAGGCCAGTGCTCTACCACTTGAGCCACAGTGCCAATTCCAGTTGGATTGGAGATGAGCTTCTTGTGACACTTTCCTGGGAAATGAGATCCACTGGATCTCAGCCTCCTGAGTGGCCAGGATGACAGGTGTGGGATGAGAGGGGTGAGCGACTGGCTTAAGGTGTCTAGTCCTTCAGAATTTCCACCTACTCCTCCTCTAGAAGCTACCACCTAGACACCCCTCTACCTCCCTCAGGGACAGCAAAGGGGCTCAGAATTTGGGTGGGGCCATGGGGATTAAAGGGCCCCCTCACATCACTAGCCCTCTCTAAGCTCCCATCTGCCTCCTCCTGATTGCCTGGTCTTCCAGGGCAGATCTGACCCACAAGGAGTTCTGGGGCCTGCCCTATATCCTCCTGCCCCACCCAACCAGTACCTGAGGATTTCTGGGGTCAGCTGCTCCATGTCCCGGGGGAAGACTTTGGGAGGGTTGCTGATAAATGGATCCAGGGGTGCGCAGGGCAAAAGGAGTATCCAGCTCCCCTCTGTCAAAGGAGACACAAAGCACGGATGGATCTACTAAGAGCTTCAGGGCATAGCCATCAACCTGTCACAAAGATCCCTGGGAGAACTGTTTTATGGTGACAGCCCTGGGGCTTGACATCGGGACCCTGGCACTGTCCGCTGTCCCCGACTTTCTTTGTCTCCAGGGGAGGGCTCTTTCACCTGAGCCACAGTGCCACTTCCAGCTTTTTCTGTGTATGCAGGACCTAGGAATCCAAACTGTACTTTCCTGCGAGCTTGATGAGCCCTTTACCTCTAAGACACAATTCCAGCCCTGGATAGCTGTTCTTCTATGATCCCTCAGACCTGTATAGGGATAGTCTTGCACATCTATACCAAGTCGCACATCTATACCGAGTCTCTCACCAGCAGCCCTGGCTGGAAATGAACATGCTCTGCTGTGTTGTCCATCATATTCAGCACCTTTGCTCTCTGTGCTTCCTGTCAGATCCTCCTACTTAAGCAAAACCCCCTTTTCAAGTGCTGCCTCCAAGAAGACCATTCCGATCACCTCGGCAGAGCTGGAGCCTCTCCACTCTTCAGGCTGCCAGCCTTGTAAGACTCTGCCTTCAAGCCAATGTGAGTTGATAGTGCACAAAGGGAAAGGCCTGGATTCCACCACCGGATTTCTGAAGGCCCTGATACACCACCCAGGGACAGGTTTTGTATCACACTCCATGAGAGGGGACTCGAGGCCCAGGCAATCTGTGGGCAAAAAGATGGGGCCATTTCTTTGTGTGGGCTTGAACTGAGGATCTGGGAGCTGTCTCTCTGAGTTTTATTGTTCAAGGCTGGTGCTCTACCACTTGAGCCACAGCTCCACTTCTAGCTTTTTGGTGGTTCCATGGAGAGTAGAGTCTCACAGGCTTTCCAGCTTATGGCTGGCTTCAAGCTGTGATCCTGAGATCTAAACCTCCGGAGTAGCCAGAATGACAGGCATGAGCCTGAGCCTCAGGTGATGGGCACCAACGGCTTTTTTGTTGTTGTTGTTCCTGTTTATCTCCTGTCAACTAGCAAGCCCAACTTAAAATAATCAGTTACAGGGGATCAAAATTCTCTCCTAGGTCAGTTAATCCAAGGAGATAAAGTGTCTTTGGAAAAGGCTAGTCTGAGTTGGTTTAGGGGTGTTTGTGTGTTCGTATGTGTGTTTGTGTGTGTGTGTGTGTGTGTGTGTGTGTCTGTGTGTGTGTGTGTGAGTAAAAGTGTCCGGGATACCTACCCTCATCTCTGCAGTGCCTCATCCTCCCAGCAGGGAGTGCATCCAGGATCCTGACCCCAAGGAAGGTGGAGGGGTACCTAAGGTCACATCCAGGGGGATGATCCGAATTCTCTCCTGCAGCCTTAGCCTGGACAGATAAAGGAGAGAAGGAGAGGTTTAGGGGAACATCAAGGGGAGCCCCTTACCTTTGGCTACAAGTACCAGCAGAAGACTGTATCCATCTTTCTTGGTAGTCAGATAAAAGGTGCACACTGTTCATTTATTTTATGATTGTGTTAGTCCTAGGACTTGGATTCAAGGCCTGGGTGTTACCCCTGAGCTTCTTTTGTTCAAGGCTGAGGCTCTACCACTTGAGCCACAGCACTGGCTTATGTGTGGGTTTGGAGAGGGAGGTGGTTTATGGGAGATAAGAATCTCACGGACTTTCCTGCCCCGGCTGCCCATCAGACCTCAGCCTCCAAAAGAGCCAGGATGATGGGTGGGAGCCATGACCTCCTGACCGCCACCATCCATTTATAATCCCTTAGGCCCAGGGCTGGACCACCCACACTACACCTCCTTGTTGGGAGTAGGAAGCAGACATGAGTGGGTTTGATACTTCAACAGCCTACCTATCTTTGAGCATTGTTCTGGGTCAGTCTGAAGGAGGCTTCGTCCTTATCCACAGCAATGACTTGGCTCTGTCACAAGAACAAATGTCCAATGGGAGGTGTCAGGTCTGGGGTCTTTCCTCTGAACCCCGCCCCCCTAACCAAAATGACACTCCCCAGCAAAGGGTAGTACACACAGAGTGTTTTTATTGACTTACAGCCAGGGTCTTGTCAGATAGGTGGGGGTATAGGTCAGAGGCCCAGGATTATGCTGGGCAGGGAGGAAAAGTGACACCTTCTCATCCACTTTCCTTCAACGGTGTAGCAGAGGGATATGGGGAAGGACTCATGGGATGGACAATGAATAACCGTCATGGTCTAGCCGGGGCACGGAGGGGCTTACCTCATGAAGCTGGTTCAACAGGCTGAGCAAAACAGCTCCTGACCCACAGCCCACCTCCAGAATGAGAGGGTCACTGTGGGTTCCAGCCACATGGGGATGCTGGGCTACCTCCTCCAGCACCCATTCAACCAGTTCCTGAGAGAGAGAAAGAGAGAGAGAGAAGGAGAGGGAGAGAGGGGGGAGGGGAAGAGAGATGGAGAGAGAGGACCAGAATTACACTTAAGCCAGGTGCCAGTGGCTCAGGCCTATAATCCTAACTACACAGAGGGTGAGATGTGAAGACCATGGCTCATAGCTGGCCCTGGCAGAAAGATCTGTCAGACTCTTATCCTCAAAGGACCAACAGAAAACCAGAAGTGATGCAGGGGATTCCAAACCAAGGCCTGCATGATCCCTTCTTCCTTCCTTTCCTCCTTTTCTCCCTCCATCCTTCCCTCCTCTCTTTTTCTTTCCTCTCTTTGTGTCACCCATAGGCTTTGAAATCAGAGCCTGGGTGCTGTCCCTGAGCCTTTTTACTCAAGGCCAACAGTCTATGGCTTGAGCCACTCATCCACTTCTGGCATTTTCTTTTTGGTAGTTAGTTGGAGATAAGAGTCTTATAGGATTTCCTGCATGGGCCTTAATCCTCAATCCTCCCATCTCAGTCTCCTAAGTAGCTAGGATGACAGGAGTGAAGCAATGATATCCAGCCCAAACCAAGATTTCTTCATGTGCTGTGGAACCAGCACTGGAACCTTTCATCGTGTATGAGCCCCCCTCTTCCCTCCCCAGGCTTGGCACATGCTGTAACAGTATGTTGGATAAATAAATGAGCATCTGTCTATGACAATACTACAGACAAGTTCCATCTAATTCAGGTAAGCATCCTGGGTGGGGGCAAAGCCTGAGGTAGCTCTCCCACAGTTCTCCCTCCTCCCTCTTCCCACCCTCCTGGTGCCACTGCACTTAACTGTTTTGGTTCCAAGAACGTAGCCATGATGTCCTCACTGGATTCCTGAGCCTCTGGTATGCCTATCTTCTCAAAGTTCTCTGTTCAGCCACTGACCAGCTCTGTGGCACTCCATTCCCCACTCAGGTGTGAATATGGTTGCTGTGAGGTGAACGCCAGGCTCAAGGGGCCTCCTCTCCACTCCTGGAGCAGACAGGATGGTCCACTAGATCCGTCCCCCAAGTTTCATGTTCCAGAGAAAGGATCCTTGAGGCATCCCAGGTCTCTGAATCTCCCAGTGCAGGTGCTGGGAATTGTCTATGTTCACAGCTGGCAGGCTGCGGATGGTGAGGTCACAATCACAATCTCTGCTCCCCAAGACATCCACAACTGTGGTGGTCACCCTAGAGAGAGCCGGAGGAGAATCAGCAGCAGCCGACGATAGTAGCAGGAAACCATCTGGCTTGGGAACTCTGCCTGTGCTGCTTTGAACGTCATTGTTTGGTGGCTGAAAGGTCCATCTAATTTGACCCAGAATTCCAGGCGTTACGTAGAAATTGCCAGCTTCAAGAAAAAACCCTGGCAGGGTGCTGGTGGCTCACACCTAAAATCCTAGCTACTCAGTAGGCTGAGATCTGAGGATCGCGGTTCAAAGCCAGCCCGGACAGATGAGACCGTGAGACTCCTATCTCCAATAAAACCACCAGAAAACTGGAAGTGGTGCTGTAGCTCAAGTAGTAGAGTGCTGACCTTGAGCTGAAGAGCTGAGGGGACAGCGCCCAAGCCCAGAGTTCAAGCCCCACGACTGACAAAAAAAAAGAAAAAAGGAAAAACCCTGGAAAAGCTGGCATTTCACTTGTCCCAATCAAACTTAATGGGTTCCAAAATCAGTAGTCCCCTTTTCCTTCCAGACAGCCTACAGCAGGTTACAGAAAATGCCATTCAGAGAGCCTTAGCTAACTGCCATGTGCTGATCCCAAGCAGGCTCCAGCAGGGGGAACACACTTGCCTACCATTGCCCAGCTGGAAACAGCCCAGTAGGGACACAGATTGGAGTCTGCAGGACTCCAGGGAGGACTGCCCACCAGTACACTGCCCTGGGAGGAATTCCATGCAACCATTGGGGGCCGGGAGCCCCCTGATCAGATGCCCATGGACACCGTCAATGCCCTGGGTAAGATTCCCCTCTCATCCTCAGTCGTGATGAACCATCTGCCATGTCACACCGTTTATCACTTCCCAGACCCTCCTAGCTTCACAGCCCCTGCCCTACAACCCCTATCTCATTCCCTAATTATGTTTGGCAGATACATTCCCAACTTTGAATTAGCTCAACTGTACACATGAGAGTAGACTGTCTGGCTGGAAGAGTGGGGCTGTGGTCACAGTAGCCTCATGAGCCTTCTGGTTAAAGACAGAAGAGCAGGTATCCACGCTGGTCTGCGGTTCACACAGGCCTCCTAGGAGAGACCCACGCAGGCCCAGCAGTTACTGTGGGCTGCAGGTAAGGGGAAGAAAGTGGTGGGAAGGAACATTTAATGAAACCTTCTCTAAAGGAGCCATGACAATGTGAAAGAGAAAACAAAAACTGTGGCTGGGCTCATACTGGGCATTAATGAAAAAAGAACAACAAATACACACATGCACACAAATAAAATGCTTTTGCTCGGGCTAGGAATGTGGCTCAGTGGTAGAGCGCTTTCCTTGCATGCACAAGGCCCTGGGTTCAATTCCTCAGCACCACATAAACAAAAAGAAAAAAGTCAGAAGTGGTGCTGTGGCTCAAGTGGTAGAGTGCTAGCCTTGAGCTGAAGAGCTGAGTGACAGCACACAGGCCCAGAGTTCAGACCTCACAACCGGACCCCCCCCCAAAAAATGCTTTTTCTCTTTTTAGACATGCTCACTGTACAATGAGAAAGATGATCTCTCTCTCTCTCTCTCTCTCTCTCTCATACACACCTAAACACACAGACTCAGAGCAGTGCTTCTCCTGAATTTGTTGGTTTCTCATCTGGGCAATGTACCAGCTCAAGCACTGGAGTTCCCTTGTCAGAACCAGGGGCAACCACCCAAGGGGAACAATGCTCTAATAATGCAGCACCACCCTGCCTCCCCCTTTCTCCAGGGCCAGACCTTTCCCCTTGGGAACAACCAGCCTTGACTCCCCATTCACCAAAACCCTAGGCTAGGACGCTGGGTGAAGGAGTCCTGAAAAACGTGGCTCCTCAGAGTCTGGACAGAAAACAAAGCAGAGGATCATGGTGCCTCCAAAGAGGTGTCTGACCTGGGGTGGGGCATTGTTGGGGACTTTGATGAGGTCCTAAAGGCTATATACATGGATGGACTCCCTACTTCCAGCCTACATACTTCTGGGCAACTTGGCAGATTCTTGGGGAGGACGAGGAGACCAGATGGACTGGGAGCACTAGCAGAAGCCGGCAGAACTGGGAAATGTGATCACCCAGTCAGAACTGTTGACAGCTGGGGTTGGGGGTACAGGCCGGTTGTATGTGTGTCAGAGGGGGTGTCTTTTTCTCCCAAATACCCACCTTCTATCTGACCCCAGTGCCCTCACCTCTCTAGTGGGCTCTTCTGGGAATGTCCTCAGGTGAAAGGGTGACTGAGCACAGAAGACAAGGGCTCACACAGCAAGGGGGCCTATCTTCTGTATCCGACATCCCCCTCCCCAGCAAAAAGGAAAAGACCTAAGAAGGCAAGTGTGGGGTGCTGCTCTCCATCTCTGACTAAAGCCACCAGGTTCCCACCAGGGAGAGAAAGGATGCAGATGCAAGGCTGTGTGGCTCCCACTGCTCCAGGGTAGGGGCTCTGTGGTGCCCCCTCCTCACCCATCCCTGAAGCTTCCCTTTTCCTGGGACACTGGCATCTAGGGATGAGGGTGGGATCCCTGGGTGGACACCCACCTCCACTCCCCACCCCTAGGGTGCATTTGTGGCAGAGCCAGGACAGACTGTGGGGCACGGTGGAGGTGCAGGCAGGACTGGACTGGGAGGGGAGAGGCAAGGGTGCGGGTCCGCGAGGGTGGGGAGGAAGGGTAGAGTGGGGGACCGGGTTTATGGGGGGGTCATGGAGTGCAGGAGTGCAGGTCGGCCACTCACTTGAGCTGCTGGGAGAAGCTGTAGGCTGCCTCTCAGGGTGTGTGCCGGGAGTCTGAGGACCGAGGGCCGGAACCAAGTCAGGACCACAAGCAGGCCAGGGGCAAAACAGCTCCGCCAGGTGACTGCTAGAGGCTCCACGGGTCCCAGCCAGCAGTGCCATGTTTGAAATGCAGAGCGGGCGCGTGGTGGAGCTTCGCACAGCCTCTGCTCCTCCTCAGCCACCCCCTTAGCCTCAGCGGCCTCCTAACCTGTGCCGGCTGCCGCCTCAGCAGCCACTGCCTCTGCCCTGTTCCCCACACCGGGACCTCAGACTCAGGGCCACCATGGCTGGGCGCCTCCGAGGGGCTGCATGTGGCAATGTGCCTGCCATGCAGGCTCCGCATGCTCTGCGCTCCAGGCCAAGACCCACACTATGATCGGAGCAGCCGCCAGCCACTGAAGCTGTTTCCATGGGTGCTAGTGCTCATGCTCGCTCTTCTCCTAGCTCTCTCTTGGCCCCACACTCCTCTCCAGGGCCACCCCACCCCTTCTGCACACACACCCGCCCCTTTGGGCCACTGGCCATTGCTGCCACCAAAGTGTGCCCCTGGGCCCCCCCCTCCTCCCCTTGGTCCCGCCCTCACCTCTGGCCTCAATTGCAGCCCTGACTGGCTCCTGAGGCTTCTAGACCATGGCACTTGCAGACTTACCTCAGCTCAGCACTACCCCCCACCCCCAGTACCAGCCTAGGGGATCGAATCTCCCCTCAGCCCCACTGCTGGAGGAGACTCTCCTCCATCCCCTTCCACTCCACACACCAAGCAGGTGCATGGTGACACTCGTGTGTGTGTGTGTGTGTGTGTGTGTGTGTGTGTGTGATGGGGATAACCACCTCTCAAGGACTCAGAACATAGCACATTTTGGGATGACTCAGCACACAGCACTCTTCCAAAATCAGCACACAGCACCCTGTGTAATGACTCAGCACACAGCTCCTTTTGAAGGACTCAGCATGTAGTATGCTGGGTAGAGTACTCAGCACACAACACCCTTTGAAGGAGGGAGTCCATAGTCCCAGTGTAAAGGACTCAGTGCATGGCATGCTTTGAAAAACTCAGCACATAGCACTCTTTCTCAGGGACTCATCACACCCTGTGTTGAATCACACTGTGTAAAACACCCAATGCACAGCATCCTTCAAAAAACTCAGCACACAGAACAATTTTGAAGGACTCAGCACATACCACACTGTGGAAGCACTCAGCACACAGCACCATTTGAAGGACAGTACTGTTGGGTCTTCATCCGTCCCACAAAAGACGGACGGGGTCCAAGGAAAGGAAAGCTAAGTGCGGCGCTTGCCCATTCCCCAGCCTCCCTCAGCCCGGGAGACAATCAGACACAGCGGGGAACCAAATCCAGCAGGTAGAAAACTCCTTTATTAACAGAGAGCAGCCCCTTTTTAAAGACAAAAAGGGTGGGTGGCATGGTAAGGGAGGAAGAGGAACCAATCACTGTCAAGATCACACCCTATCATTCACCTGAGCCTTCAGGGGCTGGTTAGGCCTTGATCGGCAGGTCAATTGGGCTCTGCCCACTCAACCCCCTCCCAGTGCCATCTTTGCTGCCCATGTGCTCCACACAGTATAGAGCACCCTGTGTAAAAGACTCAGCACACAGCACTCAAAAAACACCTTGTCCCTCTCTTCTCAAGGGCTCAGCACATAGCAGGACCCTTTGGGATGCATTAGCACACCACACCTTTTGTAGGACTAAGCATATAGTACGTTGTGTAATGGACTCATCATACAGCACCCTTTGAAAAACCCAGGACGGCCCACTCTTCTCAGGGATTCAGCACATAGCACCCTCTGGGATGACTCAGCAAACAGCACCTTTTTGAGGACTCAGCACAAAACTCCCATGTGGGAAGGACCCAGCAAATGGTGCCCTGTGAAGGACTCAGCACATAGCTGTATGTCACAAGTTCAGCTGTCATTAGAATTAGGTTGCTTTCTTCAGTATCACCATTCTTCAGAAACACTGCACAAATCCTACTAGTTCATATTTAGACAGAGTGTGTTTTTTGGGGGAAGGTCAGCTGGGGGTCTTGAATCAAAGCCTGAGGGCCCTGTCTCTGAGCTATTTGGTTCAATGCTAGAGCTCTACCACTTGGAGGCACAGATCCAATTTTTTGGGGGAGTTGTTCTTTCACAGGTCTTATGGTGATAAGTAAGGACAAGTTGGGGTATCCATGGGCAAAGGCTATTAGCTCAACCTAGAGCAGTCCTCTCCCTTCCTTGTGTCCCTGGAAAGCCAGGCTTCCTGGAGCTCTCTTGGCCAAGGGTTGAACAGACTGCTCTGGCATCAGCAATCAGTGTGAGCAAAAGTCAGCTTGGCCCTAGTAACTTGCCCAAATGGAACTCTAAAGGATAATGGCATGGGGCTGCATGTTCTGCGTGGGGCCACCAGGGAGCAGGAGTAGCCCACAATAGGGATAGTACTTGAGAGTTGTGTTTACTCTTGCTTCCCTGGGGCCCCCATCATGCTTCAAAGCCACCCTGGAGAGGAAAGTCCTTGAGACTCTTACCTACAATTAACCATCCAAAAGCAAGTGGGGCTGTGGCTCAAGTGGCACAGCACTAGCCTTCAGCAAGAAAACTCAGGGATAAAGCCTAGGCCCTTAGTTCACACACACACACACACACACACACACACACACACACACACACATACACACACAAAGACGACATGCATGCAAAATCAGAGATTTCAACACTGCAGTCTTTGGGTATTCTCTACTTTTTCCCCAATAAGCCTGGTGGCTGCTTGCCTAGGTGTTTGGTGCCTACAACATCACCTGGCATCTTCAATTTTGGGGCAACAGAATGGCGAGAAGGTCAACCTTCCCCCATCCCAGCTCCTTGATTGGGTCATGGTCTATCCAGGCCCTTTGGAGCTCCTTTACAGACTCGCCAACATTCCTTCAAAAGGCATCACATACTGGGCACTGGTGGCTCATGCCTGTCATCCTAGCTACTCAGGAAGTTGAGATCTGGAGGATCACGATGCCAAGCCAGTCTGGGCAGGACAGTGTATGAGACTCTTATCGATGAACCGTCAGAAAACAAAAGTGGCATTGTGGCTCAAGTGGTAGTGCCAGCCTTGAGAAAAAGAGCTCAGGGACAGCGCTCATGGCCAACAACAACAAGGAGAGGCATTGCATGTTGTCTTTGGGATTGGCATGGCCCAAATATAATTGGAATTAATTATAATTGGAATTAATCAAGTCCTCCAAGACAAAGAAGTAACTCCTTTAGTCCTGTGCTCCTCCATCTCTTCTCACCCCCTGGCCTTGTCCGTGCTTTGGGTCAGCATGGGTCTGGCTGGATGGGAGGGCTCCAAGGAAGATCCCAGAGCAATATCACCACCTCTTTCTGCCCTGCTCAACCTACTGCTTCTGCTCATTGCCATAGACCTTCTTCCTGGAATCCATCCATGAGGTCATCATCACCAACATTGTGGTGAGCGGTGGGTCTGAACTAACTAGGGGCACTCAGAGGTGGAAGTAGGTCTGGGACTGGAAGCTTTCACCTTGGGTGTCAGCTGAGGCCATGGCTGACCTTTATTTCATCCTGAGCCTTGCACTGGTGGAAAAACAGTGTGGACTTCACATTGAGTCAGGTAAGATTGGAATCTGGAGGACCACTTGTGTGGGGGAGGATGTGGGAGGGACTCAGGAGCCAGTTGTTGGTACTCTCTTGGGACTCCCCTCTCCCTCTCTCATCCCTCAATGGTAGAAGAGAAACTTCAACTAAAGGTGTGGGAAGAGGGGGCAAAGGAATATTTTGGTGTGAACCAGACTTGTGCTTCATAATCATCCTAGCCCGTTTCCTATTTATCTGAGGAATGGCCATATGGGTTTGGGAGGGGGAAGAATCATCCTAGCTGAGAATGTGGCTTAGTGGTAGAGTGTTCACCTAGCATGCCTAAAGCCCTGGGTTCTATTCCACACAGAAAAAGCAGAAGGGGACGTGGGACAAGCCTTGATCAAAAAGAGCTCAGGGAGAGTGGCCAGGCCCTGAGTTCAAGCCCCAAGGCTGGAAGAACAAATCTTTGTTTTTAGGCTTTTTTTTTGTTTGAAAACAATTTATTCCTTGTGATAAGCATAACATGGGTCTCTTTCCTGGCCACCAATGGGCCATTAGATGTCCCTTGAGTTTAGGCCAACTCCCTGCAGCTTCTGCCCTACCCTACCCCCAGTTTATCCTTCCCTTCACCCGGCAGATGGAGGCCTGAGAGAAAGCCACTTGGTCACCTATATCTGGTGACTGCCAAGGCTTTTGAGAGTCAGTATGTCACATAGAGAGTCATGATCCACATCAGTCTACAGGAGAAAGTGAGGGAGCACTCCTCCCCTGAGCCTGGGAGCTGTGGGCAGATCTGAATGTGGGGCATCTGGGGCAGGATGTGCTCCTTGGGGGAGTCCACTATGGGGTCGGGAACCCTGACCTCTCCTCTGGCAGTTTCCATGCTGTCTTCAAGTTGCAATTCTTCAAAACCTCTCTGCTCCTCCCTCATTTCACCCACAACAGGCCCTGAGGCATCTGAAGCAGTGTTGGTGGTGGGGGCTCAGCCTGTGCTGGCATCTGGAGACTGTTGTCTGTGCTTCTTTTGGGAGGAGTGACAACAGCTCCTGCAGCACTCTCCTCTTCTCCAGCATCTCCTAGGACAGCAAGTGCATGCACTGGGCTTTCTCCCAACACAGCTCATTCAGGACCAGCATCTGCTCTTTACATACCATGAGGGACTCTTCGATAGTTCGGATGTTTGCTGACAGCTGGCTGCATCAATGGAGGAGCTCACCTGCTGGACTCTGGAAGTCCACCTCATCAGGCAGGTCATGGACGAAGCAGATTTTCTTTTCAGATGCCCATGTGTCCCGCTTCCCATCCCCACACATGCTGTGGTGGATCTCATGGGGCTGAGGGCCTGTGGCTTCAGCTAAGTCTGGCACTGAGCTGCTGGGTCGGACTGGGGGCGCCTGCAGCTGGCCCACCATTCTTGTGTCAGGATTTTCCCCTGTGGATCTCATCCTCCAAGAGCTTCTCGCAGAGCCATATCACTCTTGGTCTGGGGAACATCTCCATCCTCTGTGATGATCACATCGCGATTGGGGCGGTGGGGAGAGAATTGCCTCCTTACCTTTTGCTTCTCCAGGCCTCATGCCTTCCCCTTCCACAGGGAAAACCAGGAAGCTCAGCTGGGCCTGCAGGCACTCCTCCTGTGATCTGGTGGCTTCCAGGCACTTGAGAGTGTCCTGCCACTTCAGGGACACCACCTGGTCCCTCCAGTTTGTTGAGCCCTTCACTTGCTTCAGCTGCTCCAGCAGCTGGGTCTGCCTCTCTAAGTGCTGCTGCAGGGACTCCTTCTCAGAGCACAGTCATTCATTGGAGACAATGTGTCATTCACAGGAGGCTCTGAACTCCTGCACTGGCCTAGGGACTGCTCCTTTTCTCCTGAGCTGCTTGGCTCTCTCTCTCAGCCACCACTATCCATTTCTCTATCTTCTCCTCTGAGCAGTCCAACTGTTCCCGCAGATGTTTCTTCATCTGCTGCTGAGTCCAGGATGCTGGCGAGCTCCTCCTTCTCACTGCTCACCCTGTGGAGAGCGTCCCACAGCAGGGCCAGCTTGTCCTCCAGTTGTCCATCCCACACACATGCTCATCGTGGGGTCTCAGGGATTTCTTGCTGATCCTAGGCTTTCTCCTCCAGTCTCTGCAGTTGCTCCTGCTGCTCCACGTTTGAAGACGGAGACTGGTTTTCCTGGACCTGGATGTGAAGTTGTTCCTCCAGGTTTTTCAATTCCATCTCCTTGCTGTAGGCTTGGGCTTGCAGATGCCACTAGGCCTGAGATGGTCCCGTGGGGGAACGTGGCTTTACCAGCTTCCTTCTCAGTTCCCACAGCTCATTCCCTAGGTCCAACACATGCCTTGCCCCTCATTTCTTCTCCTCTGTCAGTTGGTTCACCCATTGGGTCAGCCGCCATGCCTGTTCCTTCCGTGTAGACTTCTCAATGCTCAGGTCTCCATGAAGGTGTCTCTCTCCAGATTCACTGTGGTCACCAGCCAGCTCAGGTTGTCCAGTAATCTCTTCAGTACCTCACTCCCCTCCAGCACTTGTTGGAACTTGGATATTCTCTTCTTCATGTTGCTCCTCTGTATCCACAGCACTTCCAGCTTCTCCTGCAACTCTGTGTTCACTTGTTCCAGGTCATCGAAGCTTCTGGTCTTTTCCTAGAGCTGAAGGGTCACATCATTCAGCTGTTCGAAGAATATTTTGGTCTCCTTCTTTGCAACAGTGACCATAGAAGCTATTTTCTCCAGCTCTACAATGGGCCACTCTGTAGCTTGCAGGCCGCTGGTGAGAGCTTGGTGCTCCCTTTCTCTGTCATCAGTGTCCTGCTGCACTTGGGCCAGTGCACATTGTAAATCACTTTCTGCTGAAACCAACCGCTATATGGGTGCCTTGTGGATCTCTACCTCCATTTTTGGTGCTGCATGTATCTGTTCTATCTTCTCCCTCTCTTACTTCCATTGATCCTGTGGGTCTGTCTTTCCCTGCTTCAGTGGTTGGATCTTCACAAAGAGTGCCTGGTTTCTTCTTTTCTGTGGTCCAGGGTGGGCACCACATTCCAGTAGCACCTCTGTGGATCCTCGGTGGTATTGGGACCTTTCACACTCTGGACACTGGTGGCTGTGACTGTGTCCAAAGCAAGGGAGGCCCATGGTCGGCATCACCTTTAGCCAGACTCTCCATTCAATCCGGCTCCCCAGTGGTGTTTGTCTTGGGGATCCCTCCCTTTTTCATGTTCTTTGTTTTCTTGAATAGTTCAAGTCTGTCAGGAGGATACTGCTGGTGTTCTTGGGGCAGTTTCTTGCCCACAATTCTCCCATTGACTCTTATTGTTTCAGGCATCTGAGCAATGGGATGGGAAAGTTGGGCTGTCCACATTCTCAAGCTCTAGGAAATCCTCTATTCTCCCACTCAATGACTAGGACATCATTTCCTACTCTACCTCAAAGTCACCTGGAGTCTCTTGCTCACCACTCAGCCACCTCTACCTTCCTCAACTGCTGGTAGTGGTGTCAACCAACAGAGGGAAACCCTGGTGCTACTGGGAAGCATGGAATGTGGGCGTGGCCACTATTCTTGTATCTATTGGTCAAAAAGAACAATGAAAGAATGAGGGTGTGCCCGGAATCCTGGGATGCAGAGAGAATGGATGGAGTCAAGATGACAGCAGCCCCTTTGCCAGTTGGGGACAAGACGGAGACCTGTTTTAGCCAGTTGGCTGCACAGATTGTTGTGTATGTCTCTTTGTTGCCAGTCCTAGAACTTGAACTCAGGATCTTGGCTCAGTCCATGAGCTGTTCTTGCTCAAGATTAGCCCTCTACCACTGGAGCTACATAGCTCTACTTCTGGCTTTGTTGGCATTGAGGTTGGACAGGGGTCTCAAGGACTTTCCTGCCTAGGGTGACTTTGACCATAATCCTCCTATCACAGCCTTGTAAGTATCAAGGAGGACTGGTGAGAGCCACTGGTGCCTGGCTAATCATTGTTCGGGATTATGGCTTCCCCAGTAGCCTGCAAGCTTTCAGCAATGTAAGATGAAGTAGCCTTTGGAGCTGGATCATTCAGACCTTGATGACCATGGTGCAAAAGAAGAAAATGTAAAAACGCCATCCCACCACTCTTTTTCTGTGCACCCTCCCCCCCCACCCTGCACAAAGCCTGAAGTTCTAGGATCACAGGGTAGGCTGTGTTTCCAGGGGCTGCACCCCAGCCTATGGTGATGAAAGCTGAGGCACGGTTGCCATGACCTGAGTTCAAGAACATGTTTGGCAATACAAGCAAAAAAAAAATAGCTCCCTGGCTTGCAATTCACACTGTTTCTCCTACCTTTGAATTTGAACTTAAGGCCTGGGTAACTCTGAAGCACTGTGGACAAAGGGGAAGCTCACCATGCTTGAAGACAAGAAAGTAAGGCCTGGTCCCTAGGCCTGAATTCAAGCACCCACCCCAGAAACATTCTATTTATATATATTGTAAAGTTAGATTTGTACTTACATATAGATGGTCAGTCCATAACCTGTTTGTCGTGGTTGTTTATTGTATTTCTGTTTTATTCATTTATTTTCCATTTTTATTGTGAAAATACTCTACAGAGGGGTTACAATTAAATGGGCAAGATAATAAGTATATTTCTTATCAAGCATTGTAGCCTCCTCCTTTGTTTCCCCATAAGATCCCTTCCCATCCTCCTCTCAGCCCCCCCACAATCCTCCCCGCTCCATCCCCCCTGTAAGCCTCCTATCCCCACCCCCAGCACTAAAGTTGTAAAGTTCGTTTTTGACTTGTACATCTCATTGTTGCAATGAGTCCACCTGTATCCCTATTAAACGATTTGTTTTTCCCCTTCCGCTCCACAAATTATACCTACATCAAATACAGTGAAAGCAGGAGTTACACTGTAGGGGAGGGACATACAAAACGACAAAGAAATAATCTTATAAATGTGTTAGAAACAATCTCAAGAAAGGAAAAAAAATATTTGAGTACATATCTTAAGGTTCATTTCCCTAACATCACCTTATCTGAACTTTTCTGCTTGACTCAGACATATACTAGATATTGCAAATAAGAGAAACCATGGGATCTATGTTTCTTTGGACTTGGCTTACTTCACTTGATATAATTTTTTCCAAGTCTTTCCATTTCCTAATAAATGGGGCAATGTCATTTTTTCTGATGGAGGCATAGAATTCTATTGTGTATATATACCACATTTTCTTGATCCATTCATCTACTGAGGGGCACCTGGGTTGGTTCCATATCTTAGCTATAGTAAATGGTGCTGCAATAAACATAGTCATGCTGGTAGCTTTAGTGTGGTCTTGTTTGTAAACATTTGGGTAAATGCCCAAAAGTGGGTTTGCTCGGTCACAGGGGAGCTCTATGTGGAGTCTTTTGAGGACCCTCCATACTACTTTCCAAAGTGGCTGAACAAGTTTACATTCCCACCAACAATGAAGTAAGGTTCCCTTCTGTCCACATCCCCTCTAGCATCTGTTGTAAGAGTTCTTGATTCTTGCCATTCTAACTGGGGTGAGGTGGTATGTCAATGTTGTTTTGATTTGCATTTCTTTTATGGCTAGGGAGGTTGAGCCTTTCTTCATGTGTCTATTGGCCATGCTTTTTCCTCTTCAGAGAAGTTTCTCTTTAAATCTTTAGCCCACTTATTTATTGGGCAGTTGTTTCTTTGAGGATTTGTTGTTGGGGGATTTAATTTTTTGAGTTCCAAGTATATTTTAGATATGAGATTTTTATTGATTGTGATGACACATATTGCATTTATGATATTGATGAAAACCCATCACATAGTATCTAGATTTGTAGATGTGTTCTCCATCATGTGTGACACCCAGGACTCTCAGAGAAAAGAAAAACAGGTATCCCACTTAGCTTCTTGCTCCATGATCCAATTGTTGGCAGTGCTGGGATCTGAACTTAGGGCCTGTCAGACCCAATTCAGACCCTAAATGGGTGTGTCAACATGGCAACCTCTAGCCTATGAAGCTGCCAGGGAATTTCCAGACCTCGAGATTGAGCCACATGGATGGACAAAATAGCCATACATGGATAGACAGGTGGTAGAACACCAATAAATATTTATTTGTACAGAGTGCCAGAGACATCTACCTAGGATTCAATGACATCAACTAAGTTCCTACTAACTCTTAGGTCTTTATTATGCCACCATTGAAGGAATAGTATTCTTTTCATGCTTAATAAACCATTCACTAAGATGAATCATCGTCCTAGGATCATTGCATCTAATTTTGGACTAGACCAATGCACGCAGAAACTTCTCATTCAATCACAAGTTTACTAACATTTCATTGTTATTCCCATGCATAGGAACAAGTATCTTGGGATCTCCCCCCACTGGTAGGTGTCAGGACCAGGATTCAAGCTCAGGGCCTATGTTGCCACATGGACCTATGGCTTCCCTGATAGCCCGTTAGCCTTCTCCAATGCAAGGTGAAGTACCCTTTGCAGCTGTGTAATTCAGACCCAGGAAGGTCACCATGCAAAAGAAGAAAATATAAAAAATCCATCCTGTGACATTTTTTCTGTCATTTTTCTATAATTTTTTCCTGCAAAGCTTCAGAACCTAGGATCCCAGGATTGGCAACGGGCCCATGGGAGCCCGCCAGCCTGAGGTGATCGAAGCTGAGGCAGAGTTGTCATGAACTGAGTTCAAATCCCATGCTTGGCAATAATAATAATAATAATAACAACAACAACACACCCTGGCTCAAAATTCTCACCATTTTTCTGCCACATCTGAGATTCCAACTCAGGTCTGGCAAACTTTGTTGCACTGTGGGGGAAGGTGAAGCTCACCATCCTTGAGACTACAAGGTCAGCCTAGTCCCAGGGCATGAACTGAAGCCCTAGCACTGGCAAAAATCATATGCTCACCTATTTTACACATAGGATCTCTCTTTACATAGAGATATGGAATGCATCATGCATTCAGTATAGTTATTCTTTTTATTGTGTGCCTTAGTCATGGATGCATTTTGTATTTTATTGCATATGATGACAGCTATAACTGTGCTGACATGGATGGCAACTGATTCCTATGAATATAGAGTTGCCTATATAGCATACTGCATCCTAGCTGAGACCCAGGACTTTCACCGGACAGAAAAACAGGTGCAACGATTGGCTTCTCACATCAGGATTCATCTTTTGGCAGTGCTGGGATCTGACCTCGGGGACAGGCAGGCCCAATGGGCAAATGGGTCCAGGTAAGCACATCAGCCTGTGAGGCACTAAGGAGCTAGGCCATTCCCCGGACCTGAGATTGAGCCCCGCAGTGATGGTGACCAGTGATGGAATCCAATCTACCTTGTGACTATCGATTCTTGGATCTTCCCCAATGCCTCCATTTCATGACTGTGATGATTATGGTCATGTTTCATCAACTCTTCATTAAAAATAATCGATACCCCATGAGTCTTGCCTATCATTTCCTACTAGCATCAAGCAGGAACTACTTATTCAAAGATGAGATCCATAAAATTCCATGACTCTTCCTAGGTCTGGAAACGAGTATCGCAGGATCTCCCGCCATTCCCTCAATGTATGGGGGTTGATCGGGATTCGACCTCGGGGCCTCAGTTTCTGGGTCGACCTCTGGCTCTTCTGATAGCCAACAGGCCATCAGCCACACCAGGTTACCTTCACTTTGCAGGCCAGCATGGTCAGCACGCAAAGGAAAATAAATGCAAAATCACCAGGTGGAACTTCCAATCGCTTTTATTCCCCCTCGCGGCTTTTTTTTTTCCAGCAAGCCCCTGGATCCGAGGGTCCATGGACGGGCTGTGGGTCCAGAGACTGCAGCCTAGGATGATCGGAGCTGAGGCAGAGTTGCCATGACTTGAGTTCAAGCCCCGGGTCTGGCAAAAAAAATAAGTTAATAAAAAATTATGAATGAAGCACCCTAGATAAGATCTCACTCTGTTATACTGCCAGAGCTGGGATTTGAACTCTGGTCTGGGTAACCCCATTGCACTGTGGGAGAAGGGGAAGCTCACCATCCTTGAAGGCTAGAATGTCAGGCCTGGTCCAGGGCTTGATTTGAAGCCCAAGCACTGGACAAAATAACAAGCCCACCTCTTTTACACATAGGATCTCTATTTACATACAGGTGTGATATGCATCTTGCATTCAATGTAGTTATCTTTTTTTATTTTGAGTCTTATTCATGGATGTATTGTGTATTTTATTGAGTATGGTGACAGGTATATCTGTGCTTACATGGATGTCAATTATTCCCATGGCTATAGAGTTGCCTATATAGCATTCTGCATCCTCGCTGAGGCCCAGGACTTTCACAGGACAGGAAAACAGGTGGATCGATGTGCTTCTCATATCACGATGAATCTTTTGGAAGTGCTGGGATTCGAACTCAGGGCCTAGCTGGCCCAATTGGTGAATTGGGTCAATTTGAGCACACCAGCCTGTGAGACACTACGGAGCTAGGATGTACCCAGGTCCTGAGACTGAGCCCTGGAAGGAGAGATCAATATAGTCATGAATTCATCATTTAAATACAGGATCTATATTATCATACATGGATGGGTGACATCTTGCATTCAGTGTACTCGTTCTCTTTATTTTGTGTCTTATTCCCATGAATGCAATGTGTATTTTATTGATTATAATGACAGATATAACTGTGCTGACATGGATGGCAACCCATTCCCTTGTGTATAGGCTTGCCCATGTAGTAATCTCCGTCCTCCCTGAAACTCAGGTCTTTCTCAGGACAGGAAAACAGATGTATCAATGGGCTTCTCACATCAGGATAATATTTTGGCAGTGCTGGGATACAAACTCAGGGCCTAGAAGGCCCAATTGGTGAATGGGTAAAGGTGAGCACACCAGCCTGTGAGCCACTAAGGAGGTAGGCCACTCCCAGGACCTGAGATACAGCCGTGGAAAGAGGAGATTGGGAGGAGGGGGAAAATAGACATGCATTTATAAGTGCAAGTTAGTATGCAAATAAGTACATATTTTTATAGTGTAGGAGAGATGGCGACCTGTGATGGAATCTACCTTGTGACTACCAATGCTTGGATCTTCCCAGATGTCTCCATTTCATGACTGTGATGATTATGGTCACGCATCATCAATTCTTCATTAAAAATAATCGATACCCCATGAGTCTTGCCTATCATTTCCTACTCACATCAAGCAGGAACTACTCATTCAAGGATGAGATTGATTGCATTCCACGACTCTTCTTAGGTCCGGAAATGAGTGTCCCTAGATCTCCAGCCCTTCTTTCATCGTAACAGGGCTGACTGGGATTCGTCTTCGGGGCCTTCATTGTCTGGTTAGCCTGTGGCTCCCCCAAAAACCAGCAGGCCTTCAGCCATGCCAGGTCAACTTCACTCTACAGGCAGCCATGTTCAGACCCAGAATGGTCACCATGCAAAGGAAAATAAACATAAAAGTGCCAGGTGGAACTTCCCACTGCTTTTTTTCCCCTCACGGGTTTTTTTTTCTTCCAGCAAGCCCCAGCGTCAGAGGGTTCAAGGACAGGCTGTGGGTCCAGAGGCTGCAGCCTAGGATGATCAGAGCTGAGGCAGAGTTGCCACGAATTGAGTTCAAGCCCCGGGTCTGGTAAAAAAAAAATTAAAAAACTATGAATGAAGAACCCTAGCTCAGAATTTGTGCCATTTTACTGCGAGAGCTGGGATTGAACTCAGGTTTGGGTAACTCGATTGCACTGTGGGGGAAGGTGAAGCTCACTGTCCTTGAAGACTAAAAGGTCAGGCCTGGAACTGGGCCTGATTTGAAGCCCCAGTACTGGACAAGCCCACCCTTTTAAATATAGGATCTCTATTTACATACAGGTGTGGTATGCACCTTGTTTTCAGTATAGTTAATCTTTTTATTTTGTGTCTTATTCATCTATGTATTGTGTATTTTATTGAGTATAGGATGACATATATAACTGTGCTCACATGGATAACAACCTTTTCCCATGAGTATAGAGTTGCCTATGCTTTCTAGATCCTAGCTGTGACCCAGGACTTGCACAGGATAGGAAAACATCTGCAAAGTTTGGCATCTCACATCAGGATGAACCTTTGGCAGTGCTGGAAGTTGAACTCAGGGACTGGCAGAACCAACTGCCAAATTGGTCCACATGAGAACACCAGCTTGTGAGCCACTAAGGAGCTAGGCCATTCCAAGGACCTGAGACCTAATCCTGGGGTGGGGGTGAAGCACCATATTCATCCATTCATTAGCTTAAATTAATATGCTAATAAAGGCCTGTTTGTTTAGAGTAGGAGATGTGGCAAGCTGTGTTGGAATCTTATCTTTCATGTGACTACCATTCTTGGATCTTTCTCAATGTCTCGATTTCCTGAATGTAATTATTATTGTCACACTTCATGCAGTCTTAATTAAGATCTTGCCTATCATTGCCTATGTGAATCATGCATGAACTTCTCAACTCGTCCCTAAGTCTGAATTCAAGCACCAGGACTGAAAAACATAACATTTATAGACATTTTAAAAATTTGAGTTATATCTCTATATTCATTTTAAATCGTGTTTGTTGGAGTGATTCATTATATTTTATTATTATTGATTGATTGATTGATTTAGCATTTTTTATGGACTGTGAGTACACCTACAACATTCATTACATTTGTTCTAATCTATTCCATAGCATGTAGCTTTGCAGACATAATGTGCACATCATACCTGACACCCAGCACTTGCACAGAAAAGGAAAACAGGTGTCACACATGGAATCTTACACCAGGAACAAACTTTTGGCAATGATGGGACCTTGACTGAGGGACTAGGAGGCCCAATTCGTGAAGGGATGAGTGTCAGCACGGCAGCATCTAGCCCATGCAGGTGCCAAGTGGATCCCAAGACCTGGGAACAAGTTCCAGGTTTGGCCAAAATAGCAAAAATGTTCTATGCAGATGATGATATACAAATAAATATAAATTGAGATATTTACATACTGCCAGAAATGTCTATTTAGTATTCAATGACACTTACTACGCTCCTATGGATTCTCAGGTCTTTAGTGAGGACTCCATTTAAGCAATAGTATTCTTTTAGTGCATAATAAACTATGAATTAAAATTAGTCGGTGTCCTGTGATTATTGGGTTTAATTTTCTTCTAGACTGATTGATGAACTACTCATCCAACCGTGACATTGTTCACATTCCTCTGGTGCTTCAATAGACAGGCAATAGTTTCTGAGGCTCCCCAGCCCTTTGTGTCGTGACCAGGGTTCAAACTCAGGAACTAGGATTCCAGGTTGGGCTATGGCTTCGCTGACAGCCTGCCAGCCTTCAGCAGTGCCAGGTGACCTACAGGCTGCAGCCGTGTTATTTGGACCCGGGATGGTCACCATGCAAGGAAGGAAAACCAAGAAACCGCCGACCATCCACAGATCGTGTTTTTTTTCGGTGCTGTTTTCATTTTGTTTTCCTGTCAGCCCCTGAGGCGTACCATCCCATGATGGGCTAAGGGTCCAGAGGCTGTACCATCCCAGCCTAGGGTGATGGAAGCTGAGGCGTGTTGCCACAACCTCAGTTCAAGCCCCGTGATTGTCAATCAATCAATCAATAAAAATTTAAAATATTAAAAATAGCTGGGCACCAGTGGCTCACACCTGTAATCCTAGCTACTCAAGAGGCAGAGGATTGTGGTTCAAATCCAACCCAGGCTGTAAAGCCCATGAGACTCTTATCTCCAATAAAGCACTAGAAAACCAGAAGTGGTGCTGTGGCTCAAGTGGCAGTGCACTTGCCTTGAGCTGAAGAGTGCAGGGACAGCGCCCAAGGCCAGAGATCAAGCCCCACGAAAAAGAAATTGCAAAAATACTAATGAAGCTCCCCAGCTTGACTTTGTGCCTTTTTTTTCTGTCAGGCCTAGGATTTGAACTCAGAATCTGGGTAACTCTAATGCACTGTGGGGCATGGGGAAACTCACCATCTTTGAAGACAAGCAAATCAGGACTGTTCCCTAGGCCTGAATTCAACCCCTAGCCCTGAATTCAATCCACATTTGAAATAATGATTAATATCTACATACTTATGTTTACCACATATTATTTTACTGTGTATTTATTTTATTTTTGCACTATTCATTCATTCATTATTTATATTGACTATTATTACACTTATAACATGTATTAAATTGATTACATCTTATGAGAACTATACAGATTAGCATATTTATTATATATCATACTTCAGACCCAGGACATTCACAGAAATTCTATAGTAGATGATCCCATGCTTAGAAAAACAGAAAGAAACCAAAGTCAAATTCATCCCTAGGCACCCCACTCACATCGGTAATCCCAGCTCCTCAAGAGGTGAGAACTGGAAGATGAAGTTTCAAAGCCAATCCAGGCAGAAAAGCCTGAGAGACCACATCTCCAATTAACTGGCAAAAAGCCAGGCTACAGGTATGGCTGAAGTGGTAGAAAATCAGCTATGAACAATCAAGCCAAGAAAGAGCAAGCTGAATTCAAGTGCAGAGAGGGGGCTAGGGAAAGAAAGCAGAGAGAAATCCTCCAAAAATAGAGAACAAAACAACAGTACACACATCCCACCTAATTTATGGTACCAACAAACTGAAAATAAAAAATCAAGCTTGTGCAGTTGTATAACTTTACATGAGCACATATGCTTTTAGGTACACTTCAAAACTATGTTTTAATAATACATATGTATATATATTAAAATGTATATATATATATATATATATCTTTAAATAAACTAAGAAAGCAGCCAATGAATAAATACTTCTGAATTAGTGCCTTAACAATGGCATTATAAATTATTTATTTTAAAAGTGTATTCCAAGTTTCTTTCCTCAGGATCAATCTATAAGAAGTTTGTTCATGTGCTGTGCATCGGTGGCTCACACCTATAATCCTAGCTACTTAGGAGGCTGAGATCTGAGGATGGCGGTTCAAAGCCAGATTGGAAAGGAAAGTCCATGAGACTCTTATCTCCAATAAACTGGAAACGGTACTGTGGCTCAAGCGGTAGAGCACTTGCCATGAGTTGAAGAGCTGAAGGCGGGCAGCCAGACCCAGAGTTCAAGCCCCACCACCGACAAAAAAGAAAGAAAGAAAGAAAGAAAGAAAGAAAGAAAGAAAGAAAGAAAGAAAGAAAGAAAGAAAGAAAGAAAGAAAGAAAGAAAGAAAGAAAGAAAGAAAGAAAGAAAGAAGATTGTTCATACAGATCATAAAATTCTAACCTTCTGAGCTTTAGGAAACTTATCTTCCTTTTCCTCCAGGGTCTTATGCTCCTTAGGCAAGTACTCCACTACTGAGCTACATCCCAGTCCCAATGGTTTAGTTTTTCATTTTACAATTCACTTTATTCCCAAAATGCTTATAAGTACCTCCTGTCCTTACAGAAGTGAGTTTTTATTCAGAAACCCAACCTTTTGTGGTATGAGGACTCCCCTAGTGTATTTTGTGGTAGGCACTGAGGAAAACTCACACGATGCAATTGCAGAGAGTTTATAGTTATAGAAATAACTAAATAGAAATAACATCAACTGTCCCTCTAGGGAGGAATGATGTACTCATTTTCATTCTCACTCTTCATGGCAGATGGTCAAATTGGAAACACCAATGTGCTATGCTGAAATGTAAATGTTTAAACCCCTTTTTGAAAACTCTCATGTTATAAAATCAAAATGTATCAAATAAAGGCCATGTGAACTTTAAAAAATATGAAAAATGCTAATGAAGCTCCCTGGCTTGGAATGTGTGTTATTTTTTGTCTGCAAGGCCAGGGATTTGAACTTGGAGTCTGGGTAACTGTGTTGCACCTGGGGGAAGGGGAAGGTCTCTATGCTTGAATATCAGAAAGTCAGGCCTCTTCCCTAGGCCTGAATTCAGACCCCAACCCTGGAAAACATAGTCCTTACATGTATTTTAAGGATAAGATTGAACTTCCAGACAGGTGTTCAGTCTATATCATGTTTGGTGTGGTTATTCATTGTACTTTTTGTTTTATTCATTTATTTACTGTTTATTTTATTGACTGTGATGACACCTAACCATGTATTACATTGTTTACACCCTATCACATAGCATTTAGATTTATAGACTTGTTCTCTATCATGCCTGACACCTCACATCTCACAGAAAAGGAAAACAGGTGTCACACTTGGCTTCTTACTCCAGAAGGAAATATTTGGCAGGCTCTGAGATTGAGCCCCAGGGGTGGCCAAAATAGCCATACATGGATAGGCAGGTGGTAGTACACCAATAAATACATATTCGTACAGAGTGCCAGAGCCGTGTATCTAGTATTCAATGACATCTGCTACATTCCTACCAAGTCTTAGGTAGTTATTATGTCTCCATTGAAGGAATATTATTCTTTTCATGCCTGATTAACCATTAATAAAGTTCAATCAGCGTCCTAGGATTATTGCGTCTAATTTGAGTCCAGACAGCTGCACGAACTATTCAATCATGAGTTGGATACCATTCCATCAGAATTTCTATGCACAGGGAGGAGTCTCTTGGGATCTCCTGCCATGGGTAGGTGTCAGGACCAGGATTTGAACTCAGGGACTGTGTTGCGGGGTTGGCCTATGGCTTTCCTAACAGTCCGCCAGCCTTCAGCAATGAAAGGTCACCTGTGCGTGGCATCCATGTCATTCAGACCTAGGATGGTCACCGTGCAAGGAACCAAAGCCAAGAAACTGCCTACCATGTGTAGCTCATGGCTTGTTTTAGTGTCATTTTCATTTTGTTTTCCTGTCAGACATCGGTCTTAGGATTCCAGGATCCACTTTGGTTCTGGAGGCTGCACCCCAGGCTAGTGTGATGGAAGCTGAGACAGAGCTGTCATGATCTGAGTTCAAGCCAGGTGCATGGCCAAAAACAAACAAAAAAATTAAATTAAAAAATTAAAACAATTAAAAAATTAAACAATTAAAAAAACAATTATTTACCTCCCTGTTTTGCAATTCGTGCCATTTTTTTCTGCGAGTCCTGGGATTTGAACTCAAGGTCAGGGTAAATAGGCAGCACTGTCAGGCTAGGGGAATCACACCATATTTAAAGCCAAGAAAGTCTAGCCTGTTCCCTAGGCCTGAATTCAACCTCAGTCCTGCAAAATATATTCCTCATATACATTTTATTTACATTTTAAAGACAGGATTTATACTTCCATATAGTCAGACAATATCATGTTTGGTATGGTTATTCATTTCATTTCTTGTTTTATTCATTTATTTACCATTTATTTTATTGACTCTGATGACATCTATACCGTTTATTACATTGTTTACTTCCTATCACATAACATCTAGATTTGTAGATGTGTTCACTATCATGCCTGACACCCAGGACTCTCTCAGAAAAGGAAAACATGTGTCACACTCGGCTTCTTACTCCAAGATTAAATTTTTGGCAGTGCTGGGATCCAAACTCGGGGCCTAGCAGGCCCAATTCATGAATGGGTAAGGGTGAGCATGGCAGCCTCTAGCCAATAAAGCTGTGAGGTGGTTCCCAGGTACTGAGATGGAGCCCAGGTTTGGCCAAAACAGTGATACATGGATTGGCAGATGGTGGCATACAATTAATACATATTGGTAAAGAATGCCAGAGCCATCTATCTGACTGAATGATGCTAACTACATTCCTACCAACTCTTAGGTATTTATTATACTGCCTTTGAAGTAATATTATTCTTTTCATGCTTAATAAACTATCAATTAAAATCAATCAGCATCCTAGGATTATTACATCCCCTTTTATACTCGAGTGATGCACGAACTACTCTTTCAATCAGTATTCCTATGCATAGGAATGAGTCTCTTGTGATGTCCTGCCATTGGTAGGTGTCAGGACTTAGATTTGTTACCCAGGACCTATGTTGACAGGTTGGCCTATGGCTTCCCTGATGGCCCACAAGCCTTCAGGAATAGCATTTCAACTCAACTTTGCAGCCGTGTCATTCAGACTCAGGATGGTCACCCTGCAAAGAAAAAAATAATGTAAAACACCCAGTCCTCTGCAGCTCGCCACTTTTTGTGCTGTCCCACATTTTTTTTTCTTCATGCAAGCCCTCTGGGCCTAGGATCCCAGCATCGACTATGGGTGAGAGTCTGCAGCCCAGTCTAAGGAAATCAAAGCTGAGGTAGAATTGCCACGACCTGAGTTCAAGCTCCATGGTTGGCAAAAAAAAGAATAAATAAATAAATTAATTATTTAACTAAATTGAAAAAAATCCCCCTGGTTTGGAATTTCTGCCAGTTTTCTTTCCTAGTCTGGGATTTGAACTCAGGATCTTGGTAAATCTGTAGTAATGTGAGGGAAGGTACAGAGATTCTACTACTTGAGTTCAAATCCTGTGCCAAGCCAAAAACAAAAAATTAAGTCACTGACCTCAGCTGGGGGGTGGGGGGATAGCTGTGGAGGTGGGAGGGAAGGGATGGGAAGGGGAAAACAAGGAGGAGGCAACAATGCTCAATAGTAAATGTACTTATTACTTTGCTCATGTAACTGTAACCCCTTTATACAGCATTTTTACAAAAACAATGTACAAAAATGAAACAACTTAGAGCTCGGGGAAGCACTTTGCAGGTAAGGGAAAGATGATTGAATAGATATACAAAATTATACACTGCTGTTTTTAAAATGTTCAGTATGGAACTGAATAAACATAACTGCTTCCATTAAAACTAATAAAGTCACTGTCTTGGAACAGTAGCTAGTATTTCTGCCACTGCTGGGATTTAATCTCACCATCCGGGTAACTCTTTTGCATCGTAGGTGAAGGGGAAGCTCACTGTCCTTGAGGAAAAAAAATTCAAGGTAGAGTTCCCAGGGCCTGAATTAAGTCCCTATAATGGAAAATAATATTTATGTACATGTGTAATATATGTTACATATTACATGTGTATGTTTATTAGAAACTATGATTTTTATTATTCATTTTGTATTTCTGTATTTCTATAATTGATTCATTTACTTATTATTTATTGTATTAGTATTATTATACACATAATATTTATTACATTTTACACATCTATTATAAAATTATACATAATAATTTAGGACATTGACTCATTTTTCATTAATAATTTATTAAATGTTGAAACATGATACATAATTAAATGGAGCCATTTGTCACAGTCTTCACATGTTTAGAGTCTCTCCCAAAAATGAGCTTTGTCTTGTTTATCTTTAACACCTTCCTGTAGGAATTTCTTTAGATGATTTATACTCAGAAACTTTTCCTTGAGGATAGACAAGTTGAGGGATAAAATTGTAAGGGTGGGACTGGGAATGTGGTGTAGGGGTAGAGAGCTTGCTCAGCATGCATGAATGCCAGGGATTGAATCCTCAGTGCTACATACTCAGAAAAAAAACAGAAGCTGTGGAGTGCTCAAGTGGTAGAGCACTAGCCTTGAGAAAAAGAAGCACAGAGACAGTAACCAGGCCCTAAGTTCAAGTCCCAACACTGGCAAAAACAATAGGCCAGATGCCAGTGGCTCACACCTGGAACCCTATCTTCTCAAGAGGCTGAGATCCGAAGACCACAGATCAAAGGCAGCCTAGGCAAGGAAAGCCTGCTAGACTTTTATCTCCAATGAACCACCAAAAGATCCCATGTGGCACTGTGGCTCAAGTGGTAGAGTGTTCGCCTTTAGATGAAGGGCTCAGGAACAGTGCCCAGGCTTGAGTTCAAGACACACGATGGACAAAAAGTGAGGGTTAATCAAAGTACTTTTCCTATTTGCTAATTAGAAGAACATTCTCTGGAAAATGAATGCTGATGTACACCAGAATTGGAGTCAGAGCTCAAGGTTCAAGTTTAGCAGATCCATATGCCCAGCCTCTCAGACCCTAACATTATAACCTTGTGTCCTACAGAATTCTGAAAGGTCCATTGTTGAAAGGCTTAATATGCTCCCCAAGCCTTTTGTGATAAGCAGTTGACTTATATTTTCAATGTCATTACAATTCTGACCTAGCAGAGCACCAGTAGTAAGGCCCATCACCCTAGCTCAGGAGGCTGAGGTCTGAGGATCACAGGGTGAAGGCAGCCAGGTCAGGAAAGTCTATGACACTCTGACTTCCACTTCTGAAAGGGTAGATGTTCAAGGGCTTCCTGGGTTTCCCTTGGTGATGAGAAGTTACTTGTACTTGAGTTGAACTCAAGGCCTGGGCACTGTCTCTAGCACTCTACTACTTGAGCCACAGCACCAGTTCTGGCTTTTTCTCTGCATGTGCTATAGAGTGATCAAACGCCATGCTTCTTGCATGCTAGGCAAGCACTCTCACACTAATCCACATTCCCAGTCCTCTCATCTTTTTCTTAATGGTAGTTTCTACATAAGTATGCTACCACTTTACATTCCCCAAGTTTAATTTTCTGAATACTTGTTATTTAAAAAAAAACCTGATCTTCTCTTCCCCTGCCTGATTTGTGACTGTTCCTGCCTTGGCCTCATAATTAAATGTAAATAAAGGCTGCTGAGATCTTAAGTGTGCATCATATAAGGACACAGGTCTGGAACTATGGAAGAAAAAAGCCATGGGCCTGAAAAGAAGAGAACGATGCAATATGTGCAACAAGTCTATCTGAAAAATAAATCTGTACATAAAAGGAGAAGTATTGCATACAATCTGCTTGCACTCAGGGAGGCAATATACACACATAAGTAGGTAGGACACTAATACATAAACTTGGCCTTCTCTTTTTGAATTTTTTTGGTGGCCATATCAGGGCTTAAACTCAGGGCCCTATGTGTTCCTCAGCTGTTTTGCTCAAGGCTGAGACTCTACCACTGCCACAGCTCCACTTCTAGCCATCTGGGTCAATTGGACATACACGCCTGCCAGGTTTTCCTGCCTGGTCTGGCTTGTATCTCCTGTTTGGCTTTCTTTCTCAAAGCTGGAGCTCTACCCTCTGGGTCACTGATACACTTCTGGTTTTCTGGTGGTTTATTGGAAATAAGAGTCTCGCAGACTTTTCTGCTCGAGCTGGCTTTGAACAGAGCTCTCCTGAGGAGACTTCAAGTGGCTTTTCTCAGGGATTCACTGAGGATCTGTTCCACACAAATCTTTAGTCTAAATCTTGAGAGGTACTAGAGAAAAATAGGAAACATGAAGATGCTTCTAGTATGTTGTAGATACTTCAGGTTGGAGACACAAAACACTGAAAATTATTAAATAATTTTATAGGCAGACAGTATGAGTATCGCTCCAAATTTTGGTCCTCTCATGCTGAGACAGTAAATTCACTGCAGCTCAATGCTAAGTGACTGAACTGGCATGTCCTGTCGACATTTGCTGCCAAAATCATGTGACACTCATTTCTCACTTTTGGCTTCAAACCTGTGACCAGAAGAGAAGAGGAGGAGAGAAAATCCTTCTCAGAGAAAGCACCTATAAAGAACATTGGGTAGTTGACTTATAAATTCAAAGCATTGGAATGGTGCTGTTAAGTAGTCAGATTGTCCAGATTAAAAAATGAAGAAGAAAGGCAGGTGCCAGTGGCTGCTGACTGTAATCCCAGCTCCTCAGGAGGCTGAGATGTAGAGAATCTGAGTTTGAATCCAGCCAGCATAGGAAAGTCCATGACACTGTTATTTCTAAGAGATCACAGAAAACCCAAAAGTGGGTCTGTGGCTCAAGGTTAATGCACTACTCTTGAGCAAAAGTAACTCAGGGACAGCGCCTATGCTCACAGTTCAACCCCAGGACCTGCTTCCATGTCCTTGTGTATGTGTGGATGTATTTCTATAGGTGAAGCTCCAGAGTAGCTATGATAAAAGGCATCAAGCTAGAAATTTTGTTTTCAACACAATGATTTCATAACACAGAGACTGCTTTCATGACAGTGCATGTTCCTGGACTCCCCTCACAGTTCCCAGTGCAGCCTGCGGGTTTCTCTGCCTCCCAGGCTTGCTGGAAGAAGTCTCTCTCATTGTCTGAACAGGCAGACAAAAGGCCTCAGTCCTGTACAGCTGTGTAACAAACAACTCCATATGGCCAATTAGTGAGGATGAGTGTGGATGAGCTCTGAAGGTCAGGACAAAAAGGCCTCTTTGTACCCCAAGCTATCTCTCTCCCCAGTGCTCCGTGTTGACAGACAGCCTTCATTTATGCCACCTCCTTTGGCAGGCCAAGTTCCCAGCATGTATCCTGCCTTTGTGAAACTATATTCTGGTGTTCAGATACAGTGCTCAATATAATTCAGGAGTCCTTCTGGCAGTAAACTAGGGCACTTATCCTCAAGAAGTGTTTCATTGAGGGTGATGATGGGCCTATGATGCCTCTGCTAGGTTTCTGGAAGCTTTGGAAATCCAAGCACATGTCTGATCTCACAATGCTTGTTGTCATCTAAGACTGCTGAAGCACATTAGGTATTGAAACCTTTGACATCTCCTAGTTGAGCCCTGGGTGGCAAAGTTTTGGGGTTGAACACAGAGCCTGATGCTGACCATAAGCTCAGTGCAGGAGCCCAGTGCTTTACCATTTTGTGTCACAGCTTTACTTGTAGTCTGTGTGTGTGTGTGTGTGTGTGTGTGTGTGTGTGTGCATGCGTGCGCACACACATACACCAGTCCTGGAGCTTGAACTCAGAAACTGAGCACTGTACCTAATTTCTCTTGTACAAGAATAGCCCTCTCCCACAGAGCCACTTCAGGCTTTTTTCTAGTGATGTGTTCCTGAGAAATCAAGTCCAGAGTTTCATAGATGCAAAGCACTCTACCCCTAAGGCACATTCCCAGCCCTCTACTTCAGGTTTGTTATTTTGTTTCTTTTTTGTTGTTGTTGCTTGTAGGAGTTGAAGTCTGGGCCTGGGTGCTGTCCCTCAAGTCTTGTGCTCTACCACTTGAGCCAAAGCACCATTTCAGGTTTTCTCATGGTTCATTGGAGCTAAATGTCTCAAAGACTCCTGCCCAGGCTAGCTTTGAACCATGATCCTCAGATCTCATCCTCCTGAAGAGCTAGGATGACAAGCATGAGTGACAAGCATCCAGCTTCCACTTCAGGTTTCTTAGTGGTGAATTGGAGATAATAGTCTCATGGGACCTTTTGTGTCTGGCATAGTTTGGATGCGAGATCCTCAGATCTCAGCTTCCTGAGAAGGCAGGCTGACAGACCTCAGCTATAGACCCCTAGGCTGTGGCACTCTACTGTAAGGGGGTCCTTGGCTCCACATGGTGGAGTGCTAGCCATGTGCCCAAGAGGTAAGGGTCAGTGCCTATGATGTGAGTTCAAGGTTCATGATTGAGAAAAACACAAAACAAAACAATTGTCTGCAGTAGATAACTCACCCACTCTTCAGTAATACATAATTTTGTCTCTACCATGGGGACATATCTGCGTCTCAATATTCTTGTCTGCATAATCATCTCAGTTGTGTAGCTCTTACAAGGACCATATGAAAGAATGCATTCTGTGAAGGACACAGCAGATGGCACTCTTTGAAGGACTCAGCACACAGTATCATGTGAAGACTCAGCACCCAGCACCCAAAGCAGGACTCAACACACTGCACCCTGTGAAGGACTCAGAACACAGCACCCTGTGCCAGACTCAGCACAGGGAATCCTATGGACTCAGCACATAGCTCTATTCCACAAGCTGTCATTGGAATTAGATTGCTTTTATCAGTATCACCATTCTTTGAGGAACATTTCACAAATCACACAAGTTCACTTCTAATGGTTTAGTGGGGGTGTTTTTTTGGGGAGGCGGAGGAAGGCTATCCATAGGGCTTGAACTCAATGCATGGGGATACTGTTCTAATAACATTTGCTCAAGGCTAAGGCTCTAATACTTAGAGCCACATCTCCAAGAGTCTCACATACTACCTACCAGGGCTTGGTTTTAAAGCTCCCAAGCAGCCAGGATGATGGGGTAAACCAGCAGCATCTGGTTCTGTGGAGCTGGGTTGCAGCTCTTTACATCTGCTTGAGTCAGGTTAGGTGGCAGCTGTCAGTGCCAACTCCTAGCTTGTTCTGTGATGTGGTATTTGAAGTCCTGTCCTTCTATAATTGCAGTTAGAACATTCTACCTTTTGTTGGTGGCTGTGCTGGGGCTTGAGTAAGGGCTTAGATACTGTCCCTAAGCATTTGCGCTCAAGGCTAGCACTCAATTGATTGAAAGAAGCAGAACTTTCAGGTTTTCTGTTTATGTGGCACTGAGGAATGGAACCCAGGGCTTTGTGCTTACTAGGGGAGAACTCAATCACTAAGCCCCAGGAGTAAAGGAGATATAAATAGATAGATTGTTGTATATAAATATTATATACACAAAAGAGAGATGTCTATATTATTAAATTATAGATAATATTATTACAAATTATTAGGTATTAAAATATATCTCCATTTAATGATATGTCCCAGTTAACAATTAATAAAGCATTAATTAATACTCAGTATCCTGTTATTATTTATTACATATGTTCATACACTCATGCATATAATTAAATATTTTATAGAATGAGACAGATATCTATATATTATTAAATTATGCATCATGTGCTACTACCAATTATTAGGTATTTATGTCTCTATGCAATTTTTATTCTGTTAATAGTTAATAAAATATTAATTAAACTTAATCCATGTCCTATAATTACTGCATCTAATTTTATCCTAGAATGATTCATTACTAATTCAATCTGTTTATCATTTATTATAGTGACAATTCTTCCACCTATGACATTTTTTTACCTTTGTGACATCCTATTTACAATAGCATATTGATTTACATTCGAATTATATATCTTACCTGACACTGAGCACTTTCAAAGAAAAGAAAATCATGTGTCACGCTAGGCTCCCCACTCCACGATTACATTTTTGGCAGTGCTGGGATCTAAACTCAGGGCCTAGAATGCTCAATTCACTTATGGGTGGCTGCCAGCACAGCAGCCTTTAGCCAATTCAGCTGCCAGGTTGTTCCCAGGCCCTGAGATCGAGCCCCATATATTGACTCCATATTGTGCTTAGTGTAGCTATTCATTTTTTTGTTTTATTCATTTATTTACCATTTATTTTATTGATTGTTCTTACACATGGACTATTTATTACGTTTATTACATAGGATAGATTTGTCTATGTATGAAACTTCACACCTGACATCCAGGACTTTCACAGCAAAGGAAAACCTGTGTCACCATGGGCTTCTTACTCCATGAGTCAATTTTTGTGAGTGCTGGCATCTGAACTCACAACCTACAAGGCCCAATTCATGAATGGGTGAGTGTCAGTATGCAAGCCTGGGGCATATTGAGCTGACAAGTAGTTTCCAGCACCTGAGATCGAGCCCCAGCGGTTGACAAAATAAGAACAGATTGACATGAAGATGGTAGTACAGTACCCAAATAAATATAGATCTTTATAGAGTACCAGAGATGTCTATACATTATTTAGTTAAATAGGCTACATTCCTACCAATATTTGGGTATTTTTAATGCCTCCATGTAATTTATAGTATTGTTTTCATCCTTAATGAATTGTTAATTAAATCAACCAACCACTGTCCTGAAACTATTGGGTCGATGTAATCAATAGTATTCTTTTAATGTGTCAAAAATGTTCATTAAAATCCATCAGCCTCCTAAAATCACTCTAATTTTATAGTAGTATCATTCAGGAACAACTTATTCAACCTTGACATTCATAACCTTCCATCAGTATTCCTATGAATAGGAATGAGATTATTAGGATCTCCCGCCATTTGTAGGGGTCAGGACCAGGTTTGAACCCAGGGCCTATGTTGCCGTGTTGGCCCATGGCTGCCCTGGTAGCCTTCCAGCCTTCAGCAATACCAGGTTTCCAACACTTTTCAGCCATGTCATTCAGACCCAGGAAGTTCACCTTGCAAAGAAAACAAATGTAAAACCGGCAACCATCTGCAAGTTGCAGGTTTTTATTCTTTGTTTCTGTGTTGTTTTATTTATTTATTATTCCTGTCAGCATTTGGGCCCCAAGAACCCAGGTTTGGCTGTGGGTCAAGTGGCTACACCCAAGCCTGGAGTGATCGAAGCAGAGGCAGAGTTGCCATGCCCTGAGTTCAAGTTCTGGGCTTGACAAAATTAATATAAATAAAAATAAACGCATTCAAAATATTTTAATAATTATGAGGCTGCTTGGCTTGGAATTCATGCCATTTTTTTCTGCCAGTCCTGGGATTTGAACTCAGGGCCTAGGTACATATACAGCACTGTGGCAGAAGGGAAACTTACCAAGCTTGTAGACAAAAAAGTCAGGCCTGTTCCCAGGGCCTGAATTCAAGTCCTAGCTCTTGCAAAAATAATATTCATATGCTTTTTAAATACAGGATTCATATTTACATACACATGTTTGCTGCATATTGCAGTTAGTGTGGTTATTCATTTTATTTTGTGTTTTATTTATTTCTTATGTATTTTATTGAGTATGATTACACATATAACCTTTTTTACATCTTATTACATAGGACATAGATTTGCCAATGTACTATACATCATTCCTGAGACCGAGGACTTTCATTGATAAGGAAAACAAATGGGACATTTGGCTTCTTCCACCAGGATTACTTAAGTTTTGGCAGTTCTGTAATTTGAACTCAGGGCCTAGAAAGCCCACTTCTTGAATGGTGAGTGGATCAATTTGCACCAGTCTGATGCAAATGAAGTTGTTGGGCAAATTTGGCCCTAGGAGTGGCCAATATATAAACACATAGATGTGTAAAATGCAGTGTGTGTGTGTTTACATATTTATGTAAATTTATGTAGATTCTAGTGTATAACTCTATAGTTATGTAGAATCTAGTGTGTAACTAGACATTTATGTAGATTCTAGTGTATAACTCTATATCAAGAGTGATGTCTATATCTTACTTTTATATATTCTATTACTATCAATTATTTGGTCTAAAATTATTCCTCCATTAATTATTCACAGTAGAAGACTTAATAAAGTATTAATTAAATTAATGAATAACCTATATTTAATGCATACAATCTTACATTAGAAAGACGTTAATTAGTAATTCAATTAGTACATTTCAAACATTCTATTAGTGTTCCTAGAGATAGGAACTAGTTTCCTAGGACCTTCAGCCATGTGTATGTGGCAGTCCCAGGATCGAACTCAGGGCCCAGGTGTCTGGGTTAACCTCAGACTTCACTGACAGCCCACCAGCCTCAGCCATGCAAAGTCATGTACAATGTTCAAGCCAAGTCAGTGAGACCCAGGATGGTCACTGTGCAAAAGAAACAAAGGTAAAACTGTTGTGTAAAACTTTCTGGTTTTTCCTCTTCCATTTTTGTTTGTTTTTTTGTTTTTGGCCAGTTCTGGGAATTGAACTTGGGTCCTAAGATCCCTGGATCATCTGTGGTTGTAAAAGCTGCACCCTCACCTAGGGTAATGAAGGCTGAGGCAGAGTTGTGACAAACTGAGTTCAATCCCCATGCCTGCCCCCCAAAAAAGTTAAGGTTCTGGTTTGGAATTTGGGACATTTTATCTGTCATACCTAGGATTTGAAATCAGGGCCTGGGTAACTCTATTTTGCTGTGGGTGAAGTGGAAGCTCACCCTCCTTGAATAAAAGAAAGCCAAGAGCATTTCCCAGGGCATGAATTCTAGCCCCAGAACTGGCAAAATAATATCTATATACATTTATAATGTACATCATATATATATGTATTTGTATAGGTATTACATATTGTACCTATGAAACAATATTCTCACAGAGAGCAGAACAGGTCAACATTGGCTTCTTACTCCACCTATTGTCTTTGTCACTGCTGGGATTTGAACTCAGGGCCTAGAATACCAATTCATCAAGGTATCAATGTAAGCACACCAGCCTCAAACAAATTCACTGCCAGGGAGTTCCCAGGACCTAAGTTTAACCTCCAGGAGTGGCCAATATATAAATAGATAGATGGGTACATTGCTGCAAATACATATATATGCATAGAGAGTGAGAGAGAAAGAGAGAGAGATGTATATGTATATTCCAGTGTATATGTAAATATATAAATATATTTATAGAATATGAGATGTCTATATATCATTAAATTACATGTAATATATTACTAATAATTATTAGGTATTAAATTATGCCTTCATTTAATGATGTATCATGGCTTCCTTGTGCAAAAGGAGCTCAGGGACAATGTCTAAGCTCACAGTTCAAGCCTCAGGACCTGTACTAAAAATAAAAAAAAAATAGAGCTAGTAACTCCATGTGTCTGTGTAGTGTGAATGTATTTCTATTGGTGAACATCCAGAGTCACTATGAAGAAAGGCACCCAGCTAAGAAATTTGCTTTGAATAGAATGATTTCATAGCACTGAGGGTGCTTTCAAAACAGCGCATGTTCCAGGGCTCCCCTCCCTGTTCCCAGTGTAGCCTGAGGGTTTCTCCACACTCCAGGCTGCTGGAGGAAGTCTGCCTCATTGTTGGAACAGGCAGACAAAAGGTCTCACTCCTGTACAGCTCTGTAACAACTCTATCTGGGCCAACTAGTGATGATGAGTGTGGGCAGACTCTGAAGACCAGGAGAAAAAGGCCTCTTTGTACCCCAAGATATCTCTCTCCCTAATGCTCTGTTTTGACAGAAAGCCTTCATTTGTGCCACCTCCTGGGGCAGGCCAAGTTCCCTGCACTTATCCTGTCTTGGTTAGACTATGTTCCAGTGTTGAAACAAACTGCTACAATTAATTCCAGATTTCTTCTGGCAGACAACAACTAGGGAGCTGAACCTAATGCAATGATTCATCATTGGTAAGGGTTCCTACCTAGGTTTTCGGAAGCTTGCTACATCTAAGCACATTTGCAAAATCACAATGTTCCCTGTTATGTAAGGCTGGTGAAGTTCATCAGGTTTGGAAACCTTTGACCTCTCCTAGTTGGGCCTTGGGTGGCTAGGTTTCTGGGTTGGACACAGGGCCTGAGTTCTGACCATGAGCTCAGAACAGAAGTTCAGTGTGTAGTTGGAAGCCCCCCACGCAGGGAGACAAACACACCTAGTTGTCTGGAGTGACAGAGCCCACCGCAATACAGTTGTTATCAAAGAAACAACTTTATTGAGAAAGTTCCTACACTGACTAGCCAGGGCCACAGCACAGGCTCAGGAGCTGATACTGCTACTCTGAGCAGCCCCCATTCTTTGGTTTTTAAAGGCAAAATCCATGAGGTTGAGTTTGGTCATGCACAGGTGACCAATGGGATCATGCCACACAAAAGGATTGCATGGTCATACCAGACCACACACAGGTGGCCGATAGGCAGAGTTTACTGTAAGCATGTGTGAAAGGCAGGGTTTACCACCATAAACCTGTGGTGTCAGATAGTTGGAGCCAGATTACAACCTATCTGTTTTATCGGTCAGTCTTTAACTCAACAATCAATGTGAGTTAGGTTGTTAAGGGGAGGGGGACCTAGAGGCATTCTTTCCATTCCAGGAACAGGGCTGGTAGGAGCAAAGGTCTAGTTAACCTTGTTTAAAGTTTTTTCTAAAATCCCTAAAACAAAGGCAAAGCCTTGAAAGAAGCTGTACCAGCTCAAGTCTCCTCTCAGGGCCTACTTCCCAGTGCTTTACCCTTTGATGTCACAGCTCCACTTCTGGTATCTGTGGAGGGGGGGCGGGGGGGGTAATTTGTGTGCATATACCAGTCTTGGAGCTTGAACTCAGGACCTCAGCACTGTACCCGAGTTTCTCCTGTACAAAGATAGCACTCTACCACTTGAGCCACAGAGCCACTTCAGGCTTTTTTTCTAGTGATGTGCCACTGAGGATTCAAAGCCAGGGTTTCAAACATGCAAAGCACTCTACCCCTATGACACTTTCCCAGCACTGCACTTCAGGTTTCTTTCTTTCTTTTCTTGTAAGTTGGAGGAGTTGAAGTCTGGGCCTGGGTGCTGTCACTCAGCTCTTCAGCTCAAGTGGAGAGCTCTACCATTTGAGCTACAGAGCCCATTCAGGTTTTCTGGTGTTTCATTGGAGATAACCATCTCAAGGAATCTCCTGCTCAGGCTGGCTTTGGACCATGATCCTGAGCTCTCAGCCTGCTGAGTAAGTAGCTAGCATGACAGGCATGAGTCACCGGCACCCAGCTTCCACTTCAAGTTTCTAAGTGGTGAATAGGAGATGATAATGTCATTGGACCTTTTGTGTGTGGGATAGTTTTGAACACAGATCCTCAGCTTCCTGAGCAGGCAGGATGATAGAACTCAGTTAAAGACACCTAACCCATGACACTTTGCTGCAAGGGGGTCCTTGGCTCCACGTGGTAGAGTACTAGCCATGAGCATAAGAGGAAAATCAGAGTCTAGGCTCTGAGTTCAAGGTTCATGATGGAGAAAACTAAACCAAAACAATTGTCTGGAGGAGGCAAGTCAATAGAGTTCAGTACATTCATAAATTTGGAACTGCCTTGGGAAATATCTGTGCCTCAAGTTTCTCATCTGCACAATCATGTTACTTTTGGAGCTCTAACAAGGATCAGATGAAAGAATACACCCCGTGAAGGACTCAGCACACAGCACCCTGTGAAGGACTCAGCACACAGCACCCTGTGAAGGACTTAGCACCCCAGGAAGGACTCTTTATATAGCTGTATCCCACAAGCTGTCATTAGAATTAGGATGCTTTCTTCAGTATCACCATTCCTTCATAAACATGTCAGGAACCACACAAGTTCACATCTAATAGTTTAGCCGGGTGGTTAGTCGAGGGAGGGTAAGGGGGTGAAGGGTCATCAGACTCAGGGGTTGCACTCATAAGTTGTGGTTACTGTCCTAAGATCTTTTCCTCAAGGCTAGAGCTCTACCACTTTGAGCCACAGCTCAGAGTCTCACAGAATTCCTGCCAGGGCTGAGTTTTCAACCCACCATTGTCAGATCTCATCCCCTGAGCAGCTAGAGATGAGCCAGCAGCATCTGGTTCAATGGAGTTGGTTTGCAGCTGTTAACCTCTGGCTGTCAGGATAGATGGCAGCCGTCATTTTCAGATTCCCGGCTTGCTCTGTCATGAAGTATTTAAAGTCCTCACCTTGTATAGTTGCAGTTAGAACATTCTAACTTTTCTTTGGTGCTTGAGTAACAGCACCACTTCCGGCTTTTTCTCTGCATGTGATAGTGTGGAAAGGAACCCAGGGCATCATACATACTAGGCAAGCACTCTACCACTGAGCCCCAGGAGTGACAAGTGTAGAAATAGATATATACATAGTTTATCTATATACATATATATATGTGTATAAAATAAGAAAGATATCTGTATATTATTAAATTACATATACTATATTACTACCAATTATCCATAATTAAATTATTCCTTCCTTTATTTCTCAATGTAGAAAATATAATAAAGTATTAATTGAAAAATAGTCAATGTACTATGATTATTGTTTACAATTTTAAAATATAATTATATACTAGCTACTAATGTAATTGTTACTTTTACAACATTCCATTCATATGGATGTATGTCAGAAAGCATTTCTTAGGATCTCCCACCATTCATAGGTGGTGGTCCCGGCATTTGAACTCTGGGCATATGTTGCTGGTTTTGGCTATGGTTTGCCTGATAGCCCACCAAACTTCAGCAGTGTAAGGTCAGATACGCTTTCCAGGCCCTTTCATTTAGACCCAGGATGGTCACAATGCAAAGAAAAAACAAAGTAAAACGGTCTTCTGGAACTTCCCAGTTTTAGCCTTGTTCTTCTTTTCCCCTTCTCTCTTTCTTTTTTTTCTTTTTTGTTGGTTGTAGGGCCAGAAATGTGGGTCTAGACACTGTTCCTCAACTATTCACTCAAGAATAATGTTCTACCACTTGAGCCATAGCACCACTTCCAGCTTTTTTCTGCTTATGTGGTACTGAGGAATCAAGCCCAGGGCCTTATGCATTCAAGGCAAGCACTCTACTACTGAGCCACCTTCCCTGCCCTTCTCCTTTTTTTTTATCAGTCCCGAGATTTGAACTCAGGTCCTAGGATCTAAGGATGGGCTGTGGGTCCATTGGCTGCACCCCAACCTAGGGTGATCGAACCTGAGGCAGAATTGCCACAAGATGAGTTCAAGCTCGGGGCCTGGACAAAGTAAATTAAGGCTGTGACTTGGAATTTGCTCCATTTTTCTGGCAGGCCTGGGATTTGAACTCAGGGTCTGAGTAACTCTGTGATACTGTGAGGGAAGGGAAGCTCACTGTTGTTGAAGACAAGAATTTCAGACCAGTTTCCAGGCCTGAATTTAAGTGCTAGCACTGGAAAAAATAATATTCATTTATGTGATCTTTTTACATACATGGGCTTACTCCATATGACATTTATTACCCTTATTTATTCATTATTTATTTTATTTAGTATTATTACATATATAACATTTATTTCATTTATTGCATCTTATCACATGGATATATTTGCTTATGGATTATGTTTCATACTGAGACCCAGGATTTTTACAGAGAAGGAAAAAAAATGTGTCAAAGTAGGCAGGATGACAGATATCAGCCACAGATGCCTAGACTGTAACACTTTTGTAAGGGTGTCCTTGGGTCCCCTTGGTAGGGTGCTAACCATGAGCCCAACAGGGAAGGATCAGTGGCTAGGCCCTGAGTTCAAGGTTCATGAGTGAGAAAAATTAACCAAAACAATTCTCTGCAAGAGAAAACTCACTAGAATTCAGTATATACATCATTTTGGCCCTGATATGGGGACATATCTGAGCCTCAAGGTTCTCATCTGCACAATAATCTGTGGAGCTTTTACAAGGACCAGATACAAGAATGCACTCAATACACCATTCCTCATATAAGACTCATGACATAGCTGTATCCCACACGCTGTCATTAGAATTAGGGTGCTTTCATCAGTGTCACCAAACTACACAAAGTTCACATCAAATGATTTAGAGGGGTGGGTTTTTTGTGGGGGGGGCGGGGGGGTCAGCCACGGGGATTCCACTGAAAGTTTGGGGGTACTGTCCTAAGATCTTTTGCTCAAGGCTAGAGCTCTATCATTTTGAGCCACAGCTCAGAGTTTTGCAGATTTCCTGTCAGGGCTGGATTTTAAAACCACCAGTGTCTGATCTCAGCCCCCAGGATCTTGGATGACAGGGCTGAGCGAGCCAGAAGCATCTGGTTCTGTGTAGCTGGGTTGCAAGCAATTTACCTCTGGCTAAGTCAGGTTAGATTGCAGCTCTCAGCACCGGACTCCTAGCTTGCTCTATGATGATGTATTTGCAGTCCTATCCTTATATCTTTGCAGTTAGAACATTCTATCGTTTTGTTTTGGTGCCAGTTCTGCATCTTGAGTAAGTGTCTAGACACGGTCCATAAACTTTTATGCTCAAAGCTAGTACTCAACTGCTTGAGTAACAGCATGACTTCTGGATTTTTCTGTGCAACTGGTAGTGAGGAATGGAACCCAGGGCTTTGGACATACTCAGTGAGCATTCTATCACTGAGCCCCAGGAGTGACAAGTGAATAAACATATAAATGTGTAGATTGGTAGAGATAGATAGATAGATAGATAGATAAATAGATAGATAGATATATGTATATGTACAAAACAAAAGAGATATCTGTATATTATGAAACTGCATATATGATATTACTACCAATTTTTGGCAATTAAATTATTCCTTCTTTTTTTAAGTATCATGATTGAATACATAATAAAGTATTAATTGAAAATTAGTCAATGTAGAATAATTGTTTTGTATAATTTTAGAATATAATTCTACACTAACTACTAATTTAAATGTTACTTTTATAACATTCCATTTGTACGGATGTATATCAGAATGCGTTTTTTAGAACCTCCCACCATTCATTAGTGGCAGTTCTAAGATTCGACCTCCAGGCCTAAGTTGCTGGTTTCTGCTATGGATTCCCTAATAGCCCACCAAACATTAGCAATGCAATGTCATGTACACATTCTGGGGCTTGGCATTTAGACCCAGGATGGTCACAATACAGAGGAAAAAAAAGTAAAACCACCTTCTTGAACTTCTCAGTTTTATCCTTCTCCTTTTTATTTATTTATTTTTTTTGCCAGCTCTGAAATTTGAAGTAGGGTGGTAGGATCCAATGATCAGCTGTGGCAGAGATGCGAAGACCTGAGTTCAAGCCCTGTGCTAGGCCAAAAAAAAGTAATAATAACAATAAGACCCTGGCTAGGAAATTGCACCATTTTTCTAGCAGGCCTGGGATTTGAACTCAGGGTCTGTGTAACTCTGTGACACTGTGTGTGAAGGGGAAAACTCACTGTCCTTGAAGACAAGAAATTCATGGGGCTGGGAAGGTGGCTCAGTGGTAGAGTGCTTGCCTTGCATGCATGAGGCCCTGGGTTCAATTCCTCAGCACCACATAAGCAGAAAAAGCTAGAAGTGGCTCAAGTGGTAGAGAGCTCACTTTGAAATGAACAGATGGGGGACAGTGACCAGGCCCACAGTTCAGGCACCATGACTGGCAAAAAAAAAAGAAAGAAAGAAAAAAGAAATTCAGACCAGTTCCCAGGGCCTGAATTGAAGCCCCAGCACTGGAAAAAATAATAGTCATATATATAAGATGTATTTACATATATGGGATCTACTGCATATGACATTTATAACCCTTATTTGTTTATTATTATTACACATATAACATTTCCTTTGTTATATCTATCACATAGAATATATTTGTATATGGATTATACATCGTATTGAGACCCAGGACTTTCACAGAGAAGGAAAAAAATGTGTCAAATTGGCTTCTTACTCCACAAATAAATTTTTGGCCATGCTGGGATTTCAACTCACCTACAATGCCCAATCCAAAAATGGGGTCAGTCTTAGCACACCAGCCTCTGGCAAATTGAGCATCCAGGAAATTCTGAGTACCTATAATCAAGCTACAGTAGTGCTCAATAGATAGATGTGTAGATTCATATTATATATATATATATATGTTATATATATACATACATATATACCTGCATATATATGTATATATATACACACACATATACAAAGAGAGAATGTGAGGATATTATTAAATTATATATATGTTCTTACCAGTTATTAGTTACTAAATTATGACTCCATTTAATGAAGTATCATGGTTGAATATTTATAAAAGCATTAATTAAAAATTAGTCAATATCCTTAATCATACCCTGGTGCTAGAATGAAAATATAAGTCCAATAATTTTTGTGTGGCATTCTAAAATAGAATCATGAATTAACTGCAAATTTAATTATTACTTTTATTACATTCCATTAGCATTCACATGAACAGGAATTAGTTCATCAGGACCTCCCTCCATTTGTGGGTGGTAGTCATAGCATTCAAATTCCAGGCCTGGGTAGATTACTTTGAATGCAAACCATTGGAATGACACTGTGAAGATTTCAGATTGTCATGATTAAAAAAAGAACAAGAAGAAGAAAAGAAAGCCAGGTGTCAGTGGCTCCTGCCTATAACCCTAACTCCTCCTGAGTCTGAGATGTAGAGAATGCCAATTTGAATTCATCCAGGGCAGGAAAGTCCACAACACTCTTCTTTGTAAGAGATCAGAGGGGAAAAGAAACCATGAGTGGGGCTGTGGCTCAAGGGCAGAGTGCTATCCTTGAGCAAAAGGAGCTCAGGGACAGGGCCTAGGCTCATAGTACAACCCTGGACCTGCCTAACCCCCGCCCCCCAAAAAAAGAGGCAATAACTCCATGTCTCTGTGTATGGATGGATGATGTATGGATGATGGACATTCAGCAGGTTGCCCATGCCCATGCCCCCAACCTGGGCAAGTCCTCAGAGAGTCCTCAGTCTGAGCCAGCAGCTTGAACAAAGCATCCTTCTCTGCCATTTAATGACTGAAGCCCAGCCTCCTTTGCCTGGGTTGTGCAACAGGTGCCTTATGTTCCGGCTGAGATGTCCCATCGGGACACCTAGCAGCCAGCCACTGCCTCCAGGGAGACCACAGTTCCTAGGCTGTAGGAGTTGTCAAAGGTTCTGGCTCGATATTCTCTATCCCTCTGTAGGATAAGTGAACCTACTCCTCTGGGGCCTGGTGATCCCTCATTCACCATTCCTCACTGCCGAGTCACAGGCTGGTCCCAAATCTTGGCGAAGATATGAAATAGCCAGCGATTTCTGCACCAAAAGGGGTAAGCCAATAAATCTCACCCTCATAGTTCCTATCAGAAGTGAGCCTTGGGCTGCGAATGTGACTTAGTGGTAGAGTGCTTACCTAGCACGCACAAAGCCCTGGATTCGATTCCTCAGTATCACAGAAACAGAAAAAGCCACTGTGGCTTAAGTGATGAGTGCTAGCCTTGACCAAAAGAAACTCAGGAACATGCCCAGACTCTGAATTTATGCCCCAAGACTGGCAAAAAAACTGAGCCTGGTGAGACATATTCTTCTGGTACTCATAGGAGGGCCAAGGTTAGAGGTAAGAGGTAGGGTAGAGGACAGTTGCTGGTGTCTCACACCTGTAATCTTAGCTACTCAGGAGGCTGAGATCTGAAGATCACAATGGCAAGCAGGAAAGTCTACATGAGACACTTTTCTCCAATTAAACACCCCAAAAGTCAGAAGTAGAGCTGTGGTTCAAGTAAAAGAGTTCTAGCCTTGAGCACAAAACCTCAGGGATAGCATCCAGGCCATGAATTCAAACCCCAGGACTGGCACACACACACACACACACACACACACACACACACCAAGCTAGAGCATTTGCCAGTCAGCCTGCACAAGTTCCATCTCTAACAATTCAATATTAAAAAAAAAGAAGAGTGAGAAAGGAAGGACAGACTTGCTCCTGGAGGTGATATAACCAGTGCTAAAATTCCACAGGAGTTCTAAGATGTGGAACAAGATAGAGAGCCTCAGGCAGAAGGTACAACAATGCACAAAGTTTCCTGAGGTGTAGTGTAGAATAGGTTGTGTGGGTCGAATGAAGGTTCTATGGCTTCAGACAAGTCCAGCAGGACATTCAAGGCTGGGTCAAGGTTTGTACTTGAGGCACAGGGAGGGCAGAGGGTGGAGGTCCCAGAATGGGGCCCAGGGGGAAGATTAGCTTGGCTTTTCACCATGGACTCCTGCCATTTCCTGTGGCTGGAAGCTTATTTTTCACAGCTCCTGACCCTCAGGCCTCCTTTACATGGAGGAGTCAGGGCAAATGCAGGGAATAACACTTGCTTAAGAAAAGCTTTTAGCCCAATGCCAGTGGTGGCTCAATCCCTGTAAATCCTAGCTATTGAAAAGACTGAGATAAGAAGTTGTGGGTCAAAGCCAGCTCAGGTCAGGAAAGTTAGTGAGACTCTTCTTGCCGATGAACTACCAAAAGCCAGAAATGGAGCTGTGGTTCAAGTGGTAGAGTGCCAGCCTTGAGGCAAAAATTAAAGAGACTGGAGCTTAGAATCTAAGTTCAAGCCCCAGTACTGGCACATAAAAAATAAAGAAAAGCTTTCAGGAGTTCCTAGTCCACTGTGGTGAAAGTCCAAATCAGTTGGGTGCTGGTAGTTCATGCCTATCCTCCTAGCTCCTCAGGAGGCTGAGATCTGAGGATCATGGTTCAAAGCCAGCCTGGGCAGGAAAGTCCAAGAGACTCTGATCTCCAATGAACCACAAAAAAACTGAAAGTGGTACTGTGGCTCAAGTGGTAAGCTGAAGAGCTGAAGGGACAGTGCCCAGGCCCACACTTCAAGTGCCACCTGACCTGCTTGAACCTCACTCTGTGGCTCTAGGCAGAGTAATTTCTAGAGGGCCCCTAAGAGTCTCCCAATATCTAGGTGTCCTACAAGTCTTGAAAGCAGCCTCTTTGGGAGCCTTTGCCTACAGAGTGGGACAAAGTATCAGCGAAGGGTCTAGCCTTGGGGCACAGAAGTCATCGGCCAAGTCATCAGAATGGCATCAATCATGGGTGCAGTGTGGACCTGAGCAGTAAATCAACATTTCAGACCAGCTTTCTGGGCCAGGAGGGGCAAGAGTTGCAAGATGGCACAGCATGTAATGCCTACTCATGGGGGCAAATTTGTCAGGCACACCGTGGGTGGGTGTTGAGTTGGGCTCATGAAAAACTTGTAGGCTCAGGAATCCACAGCTGGCTGGCTGCTGCTTGTATCAGTGGCTATCCCAGGAGTCCCAGGGCTCAGAGAACTGCTTTCCTCACCAATGTTCAGCGGCAGATGAAGGTCTGCAATCATGCACTGAGTATAAATGAGCATCCATCGTGTTCTTCCCTTGGTCCTGTACCCTATGCATGAATGTATGTGCAGGTTCCATGGCCCAGACTCCTCAGCCCAAGAAGGAGTTGGGGAGAAATAACTTATGTGTCGAGAGTTTACTATGACTGTGCCTCTGGACTGCCCCCAGTTCTAGCTCAGCTCATCATTACCACCTTCCTCTGTGTGTGTGTGTGTGTGTGTGTGTGTGTGTGTTTGTATGTGTGTGTGTTTGCATGAGCACATCTTGGTACTAGGGCTTGAACTCAGGACCCGGGCTCTGTCCTTCACTTTTATCATTCTTGGCTATCAACTCTACCACTTGAGCCACAGCTTTTCTTCCAGCTTTCAGGTGGTTATTGGGAGAGGAGAGTCTCACACACTTTAGAAAAGTGAGCTGGTGATAAGAAATGTACTCATTATCTTGCCCATGTAATTGTAACCCCTCTGTACAGTATTTTCACACACAAAAAAGGTCCTACTTGTACAAAAAAAAAAGAAACAAAGAAAAGTGAGCTGGGCTGCCTCTGAATGCCAACCCTTAGATCTCAGCCTCCTGAGGAGCTAGGAATATGAGAGCATGAGCTGTTAACATCTGGCCACACTTTCCTTCTTGGCTAAGACAATGTACCTCTCTCCCAGCCTAGCACCCATCTACAGCTAACCTTCCTCCCCCTACCCCTACTTCTCCAGGCTTCAGAGGAAACGTACCCTCCCCTGAGGACATAGAAATAGGATGCTTGACAGGTTTGAGCTTTATGTTCTCCACACAGTCAAGGGCTGCTGGGAACTGATGTGGAGATCAGAGATCTAGGCCAGGGTAAGTAGACAGCTGTTAGAACAGAAGAGAGTATGAAGAGACATCCTTGAAGCTGGATGCCAGTGGCTCATGCCTATAATCCTAGCTACTCAAGGCTGACACACGAGGTCAAGCAAGATTCAAAGCTAGCCTGGGCAGACTCTTATTTCCAATGAATCACCAAAAAGCTGGGAAGCAGAGCTACTGGAGTACAAGTGCTACAGGACCAACCTTGAGCAAACAAGCTAAAGGTTACCACCTAGGCTCTGAGCTCAAGCCCTGGTAAACACACACACACACAAACACACACACACACACACACACACACACTAACATCATTAGCCAGTGGCTCTTACCAGCAATCGTAGCTACTCAAGAGGCTGAGCTCTTAAGATAGCAGTTTGAAGCCAGCCCAGGCAGGAAAGTTGGTGAGACTCTTATGTCCACTAAACTACTAAAAAAGATGAAATGTGAGCTGTGGTTAAATGGTAGAGTGTTAGATTTGAGCAAAGGAAGCTCAGTGCCTAGGCCCTGAGTTCCAGCTCTAAGAGTTTTATTTAAAGACACCTTTTGCCCCTCCCCCCCTCAGGACATAAATCCAGATGTTGGTCATCCTAGGTCTCACTTCCACTCCTGCCACTTCTACAGCACCATCACAAGTGGCCTGTTTCTGGCCAGCTCTGGGTTAAGAAGTGAATGTACACAAGGGGGGCATACACAGGTCAAGGCTAATGCCCCAGAACATTGAGGTATTGGCCACACCAGTCTCTGCTCCCCCAATTCCCTGGCCCTGGAATCTAAAGTCTGTGCCTCTGTATTCTGGGCATCCAGAATTCTCTAGAAGAATTGGAGAGGCCCAGATGGGGCTGGAAGATACACTTGCCTGTGATAAAGTACGTGGACATTTCCTAGACACCAACAGATATTTCCAAGCTATCTTGGCCTCACCTCCAATGCAGCCCAGAATCCTCCTTGCTTGGGCGGCCTTCAGTCCACTCTCAAGCCGGAGTTGGCCAGACCCACCGGCATCCCCCTTCCCGCACTCCACTGCCAGCCTGCTGAGAGGGACATGCAGCCAGAGGTCTAGCTGAGGAAAAAGGCAGGACATTCCATGTCTGAGTTCCCCACCCAGAGACAGGCAAGACTCTATTGCAGCTGGCCTGGCTGACCCAGAATCCCCTGCAGGCGGCCAAAGATTTGGACAGCTGGACTTGAGCCCCAAAGAAAAGCTTGAACTCATGTCTCTGGCCATTTAGGACTCATTGTAGTCCCTAATAGGAGGCTAAAGGCAAGGTCAGGGTGGAGGAGGGGCACCATCCCAGGTCAGAAAGAGGCAGACAGTCACCCAGGAAGGGGACAGAGAAACATGAGGAAAACACACACACACACACACAAACACACACACACACACAAATATGGCACTGGTGTCTCACACCTGTCATCATAGCTACTCAGGAGGCTGAGGTCAAAGCCAGCCAGCACAGAAATGTCTGTGAGGCTCTTATCTCCAATGAACCACCAAATAGCCAGAAATGGAGCTGCATCTCAAGTGTTAGAGCACTAGCTTTGAGCACAGAAGCATAGGAACTTCACCTAGACCCTGAGTTCAAGGCCCAGGTCTTCTACATCCAAACTCACAGACACAGACACACACAGACAAAAGACACACAAACACACAGACACACACACTGGTAGCCAAAACCTCAGCAGTCCCTGAGCACCCTAAATATTCCACCCCAGAGAAGATGGCACTACCATCATCAGACCTACTGCAGACAAAACTCAGAGCCTCTCACATGTCTAGAATGGTTCACAACACATCTTGGCATTTCTACTGTACACAGTTAGGCAGAAAATTCAGCTACCTTTTATTTGATTGTAGGTTATGGGATCTGAACTTTGGGCCTGCCAGCAGGGCCTCAGCTCTTCAGATGAAGGTGTGCGCACTACTACTGGAGCCACAGCACCACATCCAATTTTCTGGTGGTTCATTGGAGGTAAAGTCTCACAGAAGTTCCTGTCCAAGCTGGCTTTGAACAGTGATCCTCAGATCTCAGCCTCCTGAGTAGCTAGGATGACAGTTTTGAACCACTGGCAGCGCCAGGCTACCCCTACTTTTTTTTATCTTCAGCTCTTTTCTTTCTTTCTTTTTTTATTGTGAAAATACTGTACAGAGGGGTTACAGTTACATGGACAAGATAAGGAATACATTTCTCATCAAGCATTGTAACCTCCTCTGCAGCCATCTTCTTATACCAAGGGAAAACCCAACTCATCAAGACACAAACCCAATGTAACCCTACACTTCAGACTTGGTCACCAGCATCCAAAACCATTCTTCCATGGATGGAGAGCATATAATTGACACTACCATCCCACCCCTGCTCCCATTCACCCACTCCCTGCCTGCCACAAGTCACAACCTCTGGAGTTCTTGGTAAGGCACCACCCACCCTGCTATGGCTTCACACTGGGGTAAATCTGGGAAGTTATTAGAAATGTCTGTACAGTGAGGCCAGCACCTAGACTCACAACCACAGCAACCCTACTGCTTCACTATCTCTTGCAAGTAAGAAAGGGGTGTCTTTCTTTTGTTGTTTGGTTTTTTGTTTTTGTTTTTTGGTTGAGGGGCTTGAACTCAGGGCTTGGGTACTGTCCCTGATGTCTAATGTTCCTCAAAGCCAGTGCTCTACCACTTGAGCCACAGTGCCACTTCCGGTTGGAGATTAGAGATGAGGGTTTGGTGGGACTTTCCTGCCTGGGTTGGGAAATGAGATTCTCTGGATCTCAGCCTCCCTAGTGGCCAGGATGACACGTGTGGAATGACAGGCATGAGCAATCAACTCGTGGCTTAAGGTGTCTAGTCCTTCAGAATTTCCACCTAGTCCTTTTCTAGACACTACCACCTAGACACCCCTCTACCTCCCTCAGGGACAGCAAAGGGATGCTAGAATCTGGGTGGGGCCATGGGGATTAAAAAGCCCCCTCCACATCACTAAGCCCCTCTAAGCTCCCATCTGCCTCCTCTGGATTGCCTGGTCTTACAGGGCAGATCAGACCCATGAGGAATTCTGGGGCCTGCCCTATGTTCCCCTGCCCCACCCAACTGATACCTGAGGACTTCTGGGGCCAGCTGCTCCATGGAAGACATTGGGAGGATTGCTGATAACCAGGCCCACGGGTGCCCAGGGCAGAAGGAGTGTCCAGCTCCCCTCTGTCAAAGGAGACACAAAGCATGGATGGATCTACTGAGAGCTACAGGGCATAGCCATCCAACTCTCACAAAGGTCCCTGGGAGAATTGTTTTATGGTGACAGCCTTGGGGCCTGACCTCAGGGCCCCGGCACTGTCCCTGACTTTCTTCATCTCCAGGGCAGTGCTCTTTCACCTGAGCCACTTCCAGCTTTTACTGTGTATGCAGGACCGGGGAATCAAACCTATGCTTTCCTGTGTGCTAGGCGAGCCCTCTACCTCTAAGACATAATCCCAGCCCTAGATAGCTGTTCTTCTGTGACCCCTCAGGCCTATCTTGGGACAGTCTCACACATCTATACCAAGTCTCTTACCAGAAGCCCTGGCTGGAAATGAACACACTCTGCTACATTGTCCATCATCTGCATCACCTTTGCACTCTGTGCTTCCTTCAGATCCTCCTTGTTAAGCAAGACACCCTTTACAAGTGCTGTTTCCAAGAAGCCCTTTCCAATCACCTTGGCAAAGCTGGAGCCTCTCCACTGTGCAGGCTGCCAGCCTTGTCAGGCTCTGCCTCCCAGCAAGTGTGGGTTGAGAATTCATGAAGGGGAAGGGTTGGATTCCACCACCAGATTTCAGAAGGCCCTGATACACCACCCAGGGACAGGTGTTATATCACACTCCGTGAGAGGGGGCTCAAGGCCTGGACAATCTGTGGGCAACAAGACAGGGCCATTTCTTTGTGTGGGCTTGAACTGAGGATCTGGGACCTGTCTCTCTGAGTTTTATTGCTCAAGGCTGGTGCTTTACCATTTGAGCCTCAGCTCCACTTCTAGCTTTTTGGTGGTTCCATGGATAGTAGAGTCTCATGGGCTTTCCAGCATATGGCTGCCTTGACACTGGACAGTCAGGTGAGATCTAGTTATCCAACCAAAGGATATTGGATTGAATGAATTCTCAGCCAAGGGATGCAGACTAGAGGGTTCTTGGTCCTTCTATGTCGGGAAGGAGAAGGGCTGATCCATCTCAGGAATGATCCTGGGTTGTGAGTATCCTCATAGTAACAACCCTGCTCAGAGGAGAGTGCCTCTGGTGTTCCCACCAGCCTCGACCTTCTGTCCGCCCTCTCTAAATCCCACATCTGCCATCTAGACTAAAGGCTGAGCCAGCAAGGTGACCCACCTCTATCTCTGAGAATGGCAGTCATGGGGCCCTAGAGTTCCCTAGAGGAAGTCTCAGAGCAACATGCGTCTGACTCCTGCCCTCATTCCCTGGCTGTCCTGTGCCAGTGGCCTGGTTACCTCTGTCTCTGGTTGAGGAATGAACACTGAGGGTGTCATCTTCAGATTGAGCCAGCAAAAGTCCCAGTCCCCAAGGATGTACTGCAAAGGCATCCTGCAGTGGACGACAGCGAGGTAGTCAATGGTGAACCCAGAGTGCCAGGACTTTTAATAGCCATGTGGCTGGGTCAAAGGCTCCATCACTGATGGTCTAGGTTGTCAGGTGAGGTCATGGCTTCAATGGCCTGACACACCTGATCTGGGATCATCCTCCCACTTCATCTTCCTGCTTATCTCTTGCCACCCCCTCTGGTCACGCCCTCACCCTATCCTCCCTAGCCTTTGGACACTTTCTTCTTATCTGACCAGAAAATAAACTCGGTGAGCCAGGGGAGATAGAAACTTCGTGACCCACCCTGAGCCCTAGGGTCTACCCGATGCTGTTTCCCTCTGCAGTATGGGACCACTCAGATTCTGGATGTCATGAAGTTGCTGAGGGGACAATGGCTAGTTCCTACATACTGGCTTTAGGCTCTGAAACTGTCCCCACAGAGATTGTTGGCTCCCTTGATCCAGAGACTCCAAACCAAGGCCTGCATGATCCCTACTTCCTTCCTTTCCACCTTTTCTCCCTCCATCCTTCCCTCCTCTCTTTCTCTTTCCTCTCTTTGTGTCACTCCTAGGCCTTGAAATCAGAGTCTGGTTGCTGTCCCTGAGCCTTTCTACTCAAGGCCAACAGTCTATGTCTTGAGCCACTCATCCACTTCTGGAGTTTTCTTTTTGGTAGTTAGTTGGAGATAAGAGTCTTACAGGCTTTCCTGCATGGGCCTTAAGCCTCAATCCTCCCATCTCAGCCTCCTAAGTAGTTAGGATGACAGGAGTGAAGCAATGGTATCCAGCTCAAACCAAGATTTCTTCATGTGCTGTAGAACCAGTACTGGAACCTTTCATTGTGTATGCCCCCCCACACCCCCGACTTGGCACACACTGTAATGGTTTGTTAGATAAATAAATGAGCATCTGTCTATGACAATACTACTGCAAAATCCCAACCAATTCAAGTAAGCATCCTGGGTGGGGACAAAGTCTGATGTAGCTCTCCAACAGTTCTCCCTCCTCCCTCTTCCCACCCTCCTGGTGCCACCGCACTTAACTGTTTTGGTTCCAAGGACATGAGCCATGATGTCTTCACTGGATTCCAGGGCCTCTGGGATGCCTATCTTCTCAAAGATCTCTGTCCAGCCACTGACCAGCTCTGTGGCACTCCATTCCCCACTCAGGTGTGAACAAGGTTGCTGTGAGGTGAACACCAGGTTCAAGAGGCCTCTTCTCCACTCCCTGGGGCAGACAGGATGGTCCACTATATCCAGCCCCCAAGTTACATGTTGCAGAGAAAGGATCCTTGAGGCATCCCGGGTCTCTGAATCTCCCAGATTCCTATGCAGGTGCTGGGAATTGTCTCTGCTCACAGCTGGCAGGCTGCAGATGGCGAGGTCACAATCTCTGCTCCGCAAGACACATCCTCAACTGTGGTGGTTACCCTAGAGAGAGCTGGAGGAGAATCAGCAGCTGCTGGAGAAAGGCAGTCAAGGCAAGACGTTCGTAGCAGGAAACCATCTGGCTTGGGAACTCTGCCTGTGCTGCTTTGAATGTCATTGTTTGGTGGCTGAAATGGTCCATCTAATTTGACCCAGAATCCCAGGCATTAGTAGAAATTGCCAGCTTCAAGAAAAAACCCTGGGAAAACTGGCAGTTCACTTGTCCCAATCAAACTTAATGGGTTCCAAAATCAGTAGTCCCCTTTTCCTTCCAGACAGCCTACAGCAGGTTACAGAAAATGCCATTCAGAGAGCCTCAGGTAACTGCCATGTCCTGATCCCAAGCAGGCTCTAGCATGGGGAACACACTTGCCTACCATTGCCCAGCTGGAAACAGCCCAGGAGGGACACAGATTGGAGTCTGCAGGACTCCAGGGAGGATTGTCAACCTGTGCACTGCCCTGGGAGGAAATCCATGCCACAATTGGGGGCCCAGAGCCCCCTGCTCAGATGCCCACGGACACCTTCAATGCCCTGGGTAAGATTCCCCTCTCATCCTTGGTCGTGGTGAACCATCTGCCATGTCACACCATTTATCACTTCCCAGACCCTCCTAACTTCACAGCTCCTGCCTGACTCCCCCTATCTCCTTCCCTAATTATGTTTAGCAGACACATTCCCAACTTTGAATTAGCTCCAACTATACACATAAGAGCAGACTGTCTGGCTGGATGAATAAAGCTGTGGTCACAGTAGCCTCATGAGCCTTCTGGCTAAAGACAGAAGGGCAGGTGTCCACTCTGGTCTGCGGTTCACATAGGCCTTCTAGGAGAGACTCACGCAGGCCCAGCAGTTACTGTGGGCTGCAGGAAAGGCGAAGAAAGTGGTGGGAAGGAACATCTAATGAAACCTTCTCTAAAGAAGACATGAAATGGTGAAAGAGAAAACAAAAATTGTGGCTGGGCTCATACGGGGCATTAATGAAAAAAAAACAACAAATACACACATGCACACAAATAAAATGCTTTTACTCGGGCTAGGAAGGTGGCTCAGTGGTAGAGAGCGTTCCTTTCATGCACGAGGCCCTGGGTTCCATTCCTCAGCACCAAGTATGCAAAAAGAAAAAAGTCGGAAGTGGCTCTGTGGCTCAAGTGGTAGGGTGCTAGCCTTGAGCTGAAGAGCTGAGGGACAGCGCACAGGCCCAAAGTTCAGACCCCACAACCAGACGCCCCCCCCAAAAAAAATGCTTGTGCTTTTTTTAGACATGCTGACTGTATAATGAGAAAGATGCTCTCTCTCTCTCTCTCTCTCTCTCATACACACCTAAACACACAGACTCAGAGCGGTGCCTCTCGTGAATTTGTTGGTTTCTCATCTGGGCAATGTACCAGCTCAAGCACGGGGGTTCCCTTGTCAGAACCAGGGGCAACCACCCAAGGGGAACAATGCTGTAATAATGCAGAACCACCCTGCCTCCCCCTTTCTCCAGGGCCAGAACCTTCCCCTTGGGAACAACCAGCCTTGACTCCCCACTCACCAAAACCCTAGGCTAGGACTCTGGGTGAAGGAGTCTCGAGACACGTGGCTCCTCAGAGCCTGGACAGAAAACAAAGCAGGGGGTCATTGTGTCTCCAGAGAGGTGTCTGACCTGGGGTGGGGGCGTTGTTGGGGACTTTGATGAGGTCCTAAAGGCTATATACATGGATGGACTCCCTACTTCCAGCCTACATACTTCTGGGCAACTTGGCAGATTCTTGGGGAGGACGAGGAGACCAGATGGACTGGGATCACTAGCAGAAGCTGGCAGAACTGGGAAATGTGATCACCCAGTCAGAACTGTTGACAGCTGGGGTTGGGGGTACAGGCCGGTTGTATGTGTGTCAGAGGGGGTGTGCTTTTCTCCCAAATACCCACCTTCTATCTGACCCCAGTGCCCTCACCTCTATAGTGGGCTCTTCTGGGATGTCCTCAGGTGAAAGGGTGACTGAGCACAGAAGACAAGGGCTCACACAACAAGGGGGGGCTATCTTCTCTATCCAACACCTCCCTCCCCAGCAAAAAGGAAAAGACCTAAGAAGGCAGGTGTTGGGTGCTGCTCCCCACCTCTGACTAAAGGCACCAGGTTTCCACCAGGGAGAGGAAAGATGCAGATGCAAGGCTGTGTGGCTCCCACTGCTCCAGGGTAGGGGCTCTGTGGTGCCCCCTCCTCACCCATCCCTGAAGCTCCCCTTTTCCTGGGACACTAACTGCTAGGGATGAGGGTGGGAAACCCGGGTGGACACCCACCTCCACCCCCCACCCCTGGGGTGCATTTGTGGCAGAGCCAGGGCTGATTGTGCTGCATGGGGGAGGTGCAGGTGTGATGGGAAAGGGGAAGCAAGAGGTGGGGTTCTGGCTCGGTGGGGGTCGGGGGTTGGGTAGAGTGGAGAGGTTGCAGGGGGTGGGGTCCTGGGGTGCTGGCCAGCAGGGCGGCCACTCACGCGTGTTGCTGGAAGCTGTAGGCTGAGATCGGGTGCGCACCCAGCATCTGAGGACCGGGGCCGGGACCAAGTCAGGGCCACAAGCATGCCAGGGGTGCTCCATCTATGCCAGGTGACTGCAATGCCAGCAGTCCCATGTTTGAAAAGCAGCGCTGCTGAGGGGGGCAGGGGCATCTGTGGACGCATGGCAGGGCAGCTTGCAGCCTCTGCTCCTTCTTCTCATCTGCCCCCCCATGTTCGGCCTCCTCCCCTGTGTTGGCAGCTGCTGCTGCCTCTACCTCATCGACATAGCTGCCTCCCTGCCACAAAAGATTGCATAGTCATACCAGACCACATGCAGATGGCCAGTGAGGTTAGACTTTGTCACATACTGGCTGTTTTGGTTTTAAACTTTTGTTTTAAATGACTCATGAATTCAATGGTAAAGCCAGCTTAAGATAAACATACACAAAGGAGTTTAGTGGAGTTTAACATAAGCATGTGAAAAAGGTGGAGTTTATAGTAAACTCGGAATGTGCCAGCACCCCAGCATGAGACAGATTACTGGCTACCTGTTTAGTCAGTCAGTCCTTAACAGAACTATGAAGGTGGGTTAAGTTGTTAAGGGGAGAGGGACCTAGAGGCATTCTTTTCATTCCAAGAACTGGGCTGGTTGGAGCCAAAGTTTTTTTTTTTTTTCTAAAATCCCTAAAACAAAAACAAAACGTGTAAAGAAGCTGTCCCAGCTCGAGTCTTCTCTCAGGGCCTACTTCACTTGTGCTCCTGCTCGCTCTTCTCTCTGCTCTCTCTCAGCCCCACACTCCTCTCCTGGGCCTTGCTGCCCTGATGCACTCATGCCCCTGCTCCCTTGGGCCCCTGGTCATTGCTGCCACCAAAGTGTGCCCCTGGGAACCGCCCCTCCTCCCCTGGGCCCCTCCCCCCACTGGCCACAATTGCAGCCCTGACTAGGTCCTAAGGCTTCCAGACCATGGCAATTGCAGCCTTACCTCAGCTCAGCACTCTCACCCCCCCAGTACCTGCCCTGGGGATTGAATCTCCCCTCAGCCCCACCGCTGGAGGAGACTCTCCTCTATTCCCCTTCACTCCACACACCAAGCAGGTGCATGGTGACACTCATGTGTGTATGTGTGTTTGTGTTTGTGTCTGTGTGATTGTTGGGGATAACTACCTCTCAGGGACTCAGAATATAGCACCCTTTGGGATGACTCAGCATATAGCGCACTTCCAAAAACAGCAAAAAGCACTCTGTGTAAAGGACTCAGCACACAGCTCCCTTTGAAGGATGCAGCATGTAGTACGCTTGGTAGAGTACTTAGCACAGAGCACCCTTTGAAGGAGGGAGTGCATAGCCTGCAGTGTAAAGGACTCAGTGCATGGCATGCTTTGAAAAACTCAGCACATAGCACATTTTTCCAGAGACTCATCACATAGCACCCTATAAGACTCCACACAGCACCCTTTGAAGGGCTGAGTATGAAGCACCCTGTGTAAAACACCCAGTGCACAGCACCCTTTGAAAAACTCAGCACATAGAACAATTTTGAAGAACTCAGCACATACCACACTGTGGAAGCACTCAGCACACAGCACCATTTGAAGGACAGTACAGAGCACCCTGTGTAAAGGACTCAGCACACAGCACTCAAAAACCTCACCTCATCCCTCTCTTCGCAAGGGCTGAGCACATAGCAGGACGTTTTGGGATGCAGTAGCTCACCACACCATTTGAAGGACTCAGAATACAGTACGTTGTGTAATGGACTCAGCATACAGCACCCTTTGAAAAACCTAGGAAGGTCCACTTTTCTCAGGGACTCAGCACATAGCATCCTTTGCGATGACTCAGCAAACAGCACCTTTTTGAGAACTCAGCACAAAACCCCCATGTGGGAAGGACCCAGCAAATAGCTCCCTGTGAAGGACTCAGCACATAGCTGTATGTCACAAGTTCAGCTGTCATTAGAATTAGGGTCTTTCTTCAGTATCACCATTCTTCAGAAACACTTCACAAACCTTACTAGTTCACATTTTAGACAACCTGTGTTTAATGGAGGAAGGTGACTGGGGGTCTTGAACTCAAAGCTTGAGGGCCCTGTCCCTGAGCTCTTTGGTTCACTGCTAGAGCTCTACCACTTGGAGGCACAGCTCCAATTTTTTTGGGGGGGGGGTTGTTCTTTCACAGGTCTTATGGTGATAAATAAGGCCAAGTTGGGGTATCCGTGGGCAAAGGCTCTTAGCTCAGCCTGGAGCTGACCTCTCCCTTCCTTGTGTCCCTGGAAAGCCGGACCTCCTGGAGCTCTCTTGGCCTAGGGTGGAACAGACCTGCTCTGGCATCAGCAATCAGAGTGAGCAAAAGTCAGCTTAGCTCTGGTCACTTCCCCAAATTGAACTCTAGAGGATGATGGCACAGGGCTGCATGTTCCGCGTGTGGCCACCAGGGGGCAGGAGTGGCCCACCATAGGGATTGTAACTGCGAGTTGTGTTTACTCTTGCTTTGATACAACCCCCATCATGCTTCAAAGCCACCCTGGACAGGAAAGTCTTTTAGATTCTTACCTACAATTAACAATGGAAAAGCAAGTGGGGCTGTGCCTCTAGTGGCGCAGCACTAGCCTTGAGCAAGAAAACTCAGGGATAAAGCCTAGGCCCTGAGTTTACACACACACACACACACACACACACACACACACACACATGCAAAATCAGAGATTTCTACACTGCAATCTTTGGGTATTCTCTACTTTTCCCCACTACTGGTGGCTGCTGGCCTACGTGTTTGATGCATACAACAGCACCTGGCATCTTTAATTTTGGGGGAACAGAATAGCTAGAAGGTCAGCCTTCCCCCATCCCGGCTTCTTGATTGGGTCATGGTCTATCCAGGCCCTTTGGGGCTCCTTTACAATATCGCCAAGATGCCTTCAAAAGGCATCACATACTGGGCACTGATGGCTCATGCCGGTCATCCTAGCTACTCAGGAAGCTGAGATCTGGAGGATCACGGTGCCAAGCCAGTCTGGGCAGGACAGTGTGTGAGACTCTTAGCCACAATGAAACATCAGAAAACAAAAGTGGCATTGTGGGTCAAGTGGTAGAGTGCCAGCCTTGAGAAAAAGAGCTCCGGGACAGCGCTTACGGCCAACAACAACACCAAGAGGCATTGCATGATGTCTTTGGGATTGGCATGGCCCAAATATAATTGGAATTAATTATAATTGGAATTAATCAAGTCCTCTAAGACAAAGAAGTACCTCCTTTAGTCCTGTGCTCCTCCATCTCGTCTCACCCCCTTGCCTTGTCCATGCTTTGGGTCAGCATGGGTCTGGCTGGACGGGAGGACTCCAAGGAAGATCCCAGAGCAATCAACCCCACTTCCTTCTGCCCTACTCACCCTGCTGCTTTTGCTCTTTTCCATAGACCTTTTTCCTGGAATCCATCCATGAGGATATCACAACCAACATAGTGGTGAGTGGTGTGTCTGGCCTAACTAGGGGCAGTCAGAAGTGGAAATAGGTCTGGGACTAGGAGCTTCCACCTTGGGTGTGGGCTGAGGCCAGGGCTGACCTTTATTTCATCCTGAGCCTTGCAGTGGTGGGGAGAAATTGTAGACTTCACATCGAGTCAGGTAAAATCAGAATCTGGAGGACCACTTGTGTGGGGGAGGATGTGGGACTCAGGGGGCCACTGTTGTTGGTACTCTCTTGGGACTCCCCTTTCCCTCTCTTATCTCTCAATGGTAGAAGAGAAACTTCAACTAAGGGTGTGGGAAGAGGGGGCAGGGGATTATTTTGGTGTGAACCAGACTTGTGCTTCATATTCATCCTAGCACTTACTTCCTATTTATCTGAGGAATGGCCATATGGGTTTGGAAGGAGGAGAATCATCCTAGCTGAGAATGTGGCTCAGTGATAGAGTGGTCACCTAGAATGCCTGAAGCCCTTGGTTCTATTCCACACAGAAAAAGCTGCAAAGGGAGGTGGCACTCAACTGGTAGAGTGACAGTCTTGATCAAAAAGAGCTCAGGGACAGTGGCCAGGCCCTGATTTCAAGCCCCAGGGCTGGAAGAAAAAAATCTTTGTTGGAGGCTTTTTTTTTTTGCTTTGAAAACAATTTATTCTTTGTGATAAGCATAACATGGGCCTCTTTCCTGGCTACCAATGGGCCATTAGATATCCCTTGAGTTTGGGCCAACTCCCTGAAGCTTCTGTCCTCCCTGACCTCCAGTTTAACTTTCCCATCACCCAGCAGATGGAGGCCTGAGAGAAAGCCACCTGGCCACCTACTTCTGGTGGCTGCCAAGGCTTATGAGAGTCAGTATGTCACATAGAGAGTCATCATCTACATCAGTTTACAGGAGAAAGTTGGGGAGCACTCTTCCCCTGAGCCTGGGAGCTGTGGGCGGATCTGGATGTGGGGCATCTGGGGCAGGACGTGCTCCTTGGGGGAGTCCACTATGGGGTCGTGAACCCTGACCTCTCCTCTGGCACTTTCCATGCTGTCTTTAAGTTGCAATTCTTCGAAACCTTTCTGCTCCTCCCTCATTTCACCCATCACAGGCCCTGAGGCATCTGAAGCAGAGTTGGGGGGGGGCTCAGCCTGTGCTGGCATCTGCAGACTGCTGTATGTGCCTTCCCCTGTGAGAAGCAACAGCAGCTCCTGCAGCACTCTCCTCCTTTCCATCTTCTCCTGGGATAGCCAGTGTATGCACTTGGCTTTCTCCCAACACAACTCATTCAAGACCAACATCTGTTCTTTACACACAATGAAGGACTCCTCGATGGTTTGGATGTGTGCCAACAGCTGGCTGCATCAATGGTGGAGCTCACCTGTTGGACTCTGGAAGTACACCTCATCAGGCAGGTCATGGACGAAGCAGATTTTCTTTTCAGATGCCCATGTGTCCTGTTTCCCATCCCCACGCATGCTGTGGTGGCAGCTCATGGGGCAGAGGGCCTGTGGCTCCAGCTCAGTCTGTCACTGAGCTGCCGGGTGGCCTGGGTGCCTGCGGCAGGTCCACGCTCCTGTGGCAGGATTTTCCCCCTGTGGATCTCAGCCTCCGAGTGTGCTAACAGAGTCTAGTCCATCTCCCAGGCAGCATGGAATGTGTTCTTGTATCCCTTTGGTCAGAAAGAACCATGAAATAATGGTGTGGCCAAAATCGTGTGATGCACGCAGAATGCTTTCCCAGGGAACTCTGTCCAATTCAGTTGGGGACAAGAGGGTGACATGCTTTAGCAGTTGGGGACAAGAGGGTGACATGCTTTAGCTGGATGGCTGCACAGATTGTTGTTTATGTCTGTTTGTTGCCAGTCCCAGACCTTGAACTTAGGATCTGGGCACAGTCCATGAGCTGCAGGCTAGCCTGGCTTTGTTGGCACTGAAGTTGGACAGGGGTTTCAAAGACTTTCCTGCTTAGGGTGACTTTGACCATGATCCTCCTATCACATTGACCATGATCCTCCTATCACAGCCTTGTAAGTATCAAGGAGGACTGGTGAGAGCCACTGGTGCCTGTCTAACCATTGGTCTTGCTGATGTTCTTGGAAGACCGGTGAGCTGGAGCCCACAGTTTGAATAGTTTGAATCCTAGATCCTAAGAAACTCATTCCTATCCATATGAATACCAATGGAATGTGATGTATGCTATGATTGAATGGGCAGTTTTTGAATGATTCTAGGATAAAATTATACACAATTATTTTATAGGACACTGATCGATTTTAATTAATACTTTATGAAGATTTAAACAATCACATTCATTAAATTGGGCATAATGAAATACCTAAGAATTGGACATCACATAGTATAGAGATGTCATTTTTTCTGCCCGGACTTTCTTAATTGCTATATAGCATTTTCTGAATGTACTTTGGAATATGAAACTAGGATATATTATAGCTGACCTGGAAATAAATTATTCAAACAATTTTTATCAAAAATGCTTATAGCAAAATAAAGAGGCAAATCCAAATTATGTATATTTGAAGACAATGCTTGGTTAATCCTCCTCTCACATTCCCCCCCTTCTTAAGAATAACAAACATTGTAAGGAAATGCTTAGAATGTTTTGGAGAAATAGGTTGACTTTAAACCAGTGAGTTACTCTATGCTGCATTTTGTTTACTTTATATCTAGAAAAGCTAGACTCTCATCTTATCATTTTCCTTAGGCTTTATACTCAGGTTTAATCTTCGATGGATGAGAAATAAAGATATAAACATTTTTTAACAGTGGTTAAATTTAGGCTGAGGAATCTAGGTACAATTATACTCATACAGATAAGCCTCATCAGTCATGAGACCATGATATCAAAATGTTAACCAATGCTTACTGGTGTCATGCTTATGAGATTTTGTGTATTATAAATAGTGGTTATTAGCAGTTGTTTTGTAAACAACATCATTTCATGGGTTAGGAACTGAAGTGAGACATTATACTCAGAACTAAATTGAAGGAGGAATCCAAAATTAGTTACCAAGATATACATAATTAACACAATGTTTTAAAAATGCAAGCTAAAGGAAATAATTTATAAAAAAAATCAGCATTTACAATAAATACAGAATCAGTATGACTGACACTTCTTTTATCCCAGTTGCAATACGGCTTGCATGATGACTTTTCTGGTTATATGTTTAGTTAGGTCTTGATATTTAGCTGAAGTTCTGTTCTTTCATATATTCATTTATCAGATCAAAGAGGAAATTAATTCCATGCCAGAGTCAACATCCATAATAACGATATAGTTGTATCCTGCTACTTTGCCAAAGTTTCAAATCAGCTTGAGTATCTTGAGTCTTTTTTGGATCTAACTAAATGGGTATGTAATTTTGTCAGTACTAAAAAGATTTTGATCATCACTCATTAAAATAGTATTTTCTAGAAACTACTTCTATCTTTTCATGAAATTTTTAATGTCATTTATATCATGGGTTGATGTTTTCCTTTAGATAACCTACATTCAGTCTTCTACAATTTGGAGTAGTTTAAAATTATGTATACTCAGGTACCCTGCTCAGATTCTATTATTTGCATATTTTGTTCTTGTTAAATCAGTAGGATTTAGGTCTCAATATGGATACTATTGGACTTATTCATGGCATTTCTGAATTTTTTAAGTATGTCATGATTTTTGTTATTTTATTCTTTTAATATGGGCAGCTCTCACTCCACATACAGTCACATTTGTTTTAAACAACTTGATCCATTCATGTGATTTGCTATATTACGTTCATCTAGATGAATTTAATTACAAATTAACACAACCATATTTCTTTTTTAATTTTAATTTTAATAATTATTATTGTGAAAATACTGTACAGAGGGGTAACAATTACATGGGCAAGATAGTGAGTACATTTCTTATCAAGCATTGTAGCCTCCTCCTTTGTTTACTCTTCCCATCCCTTCCCATTCTCCCACCCCCCCACCGAATCTTCCCCCTCCCAATAAGTTGTAAAGTTCGTTTTCGACATGACAACTTGTACTTCTCATAACACAACCATATTTCTGAGACACAGTTATCTTTATGGATCTACTAAAGGGTAACATGTATTTGAGGTTTTTGTGCTTAAACACAACCAGGCACAACAAGTTTTTGTTCCTGGGGGACTTCTACTTTCTTGGTTGTTTTTCCAGCTGTGGTGACTTTAACATATGTGTGCATTTTATTTCAGTTGTTTTTTGTCTATATTTTGTTTCATATAAAAGAAAATACATAAATAATCAGTGATTTAGAACTTTTCCAAATAGATTTCTAAGAGAGATACTTGAAGTTTTGTGGCATCTGGGACCAGGTAGGTCTTCTTAATGGAGGGGGTAGCAGAATAACAGACACATTCTTTGACATGATTTGAATTCTTCCTCCTCTTGCCTCACTATTTCCAATAATATTACTTCAAAGCCTTTAGTGGAAAGAAAATAATTTTGTCTGTATGAACTCATAAATTTGCTTTAATTAGGACACACTACACATTTACATGTGATTTTAACTCTAAAATCTTCTTTCCTTCTTTTAAGATCACAGATGTGAATTTATAATGCTAAAATACCATCTAATAATTTATATGAAATGGTCCAAATTATTTTCACTTCACACTATGTGTAATATAGAGTGTAATAATAGTGAGTAATGTAGTATGTAATAATTTTCTTTGGGGAAAGCTAATTACAGTGGATTTTGTGAAATACTGAGTAATAGTAAAAATTATGTTTGATTCTATTAAAAAGGTCACAGTTACATCTAAAAATAACTCATAATTATAAACTAATGCTAAAAAGTAAGATTGTTTATTGGAAAAAGCCAGAAGTTTCAATAAGCTTACTTTTTAGAAATTGACTTGGATCTGGGCTTTGGTGGCTCATGCCTGCAATCCTAGCTACTCAGGAGTCTCAGAATGAGGATAATGGTTCAAAGCCAGCCTGTGCAGAAAAGTCTGTGAGACTCTTATCTCCAATAACCCACTTGAAAAGTAGAAACAACACTGTGGCTCAAGTGGTACAGTGGTATCAATGAGCTGAAGAGCTGAGAGACAGCGCCCAGTCCCAAAGTTCAAGCCGCATGACCAACAAAAAAAACAAAAAATTGACATGGATTTTTACTTTAAATTTCATGATTTTTTTTATTGTGAAAATACATACAGAGGGGTTACAATTACATGAGCAAGGTAATGATTACATTTCTTATCAAGCATTGTTGCCTCCTCCTTTGTTTCCCTTACCATCCCTTCCCAACTAACTCCCCACTCCCAAACCAACACATATGTCAAAGTTGTAAAGTTCGTTTTCCGACATAACGTGTTGTACATCTGATTGTTGCAATGAGTCCAACTGTATCCCTATTTAAAGAATTTGTTTTTCCCTTCTCCTCCACAAATTATACAACATCAAATACAGTGAAAACAGGGGTTATACCATGGGGGAGGGACATACAAAGCAACAAAGAAATCATCTTAGAAATATGCTAGAAACAATAGCAAGAGAAAAAACACCATTTGAGTTCTTATCTTGGGGTACATTTCACCTAATATCAACTTATCTGACCGTTTCTGCTTGTCTCACAAATATACTAGTTATTGCAAATAAGGGAAACCATGGGACATATGTTTCTTTGGGCCTGGCTTACTTCACTTAATATAATTTTTTCCAAGTCTTTCCATTTCCTAACACATGGGGCAATGTCATTCTTTCTGATAGAGGCATAGAATTACATTATGTATATATACCACATTTTCTTGATCCATTCATCTACTGAGGGGCATCTGGGTTGGTTCCATATCTTAGCTATGGTAAATAATGCTGCAATAAACATAGTTGTGCTGGTAGCTTTAGTATGGTTATGTTTATGATCATTTTGACAAATGCCCAAAAGTGGGATTGCTGGGAAATAGGAGTGCTCTATGTCCATACTACTTTCCAAAGTGGTTGAACAAGTTTACACCCCCACCGATAATATAGTACACCCCCACCGATAATATAGTAAAGTTTCCTTCTGTTGTTATTAGAGTTCTTGATTATAGCCATTCTAACTGGTGTGAGGTCGTATCTCAATGATGTTTAGATTTGCATTTCTTTTATGATTAGGGAAGTTGAGCATTTCTTCATGTGTCTATTAGCCATGCTTCTTTCCTCTTCAGAGAAGTTTCTCTTTAAGTCTTTAGCCCACTTATTTATTGGGCAGTTGTTTGAGGATTTGTTGTTGGATTTACTTTTGTGAGTTCCATGTATATTTTAGATAAGAAACCCTTGTTTGTTGTATGGCCAGTGAAGATCTTCTCCCAATCCATGGGTTTTCTATTGATCTTGCTAGCTTTATTCTTTGCCATGCAGATGCTCTACAATTTTATGTAATCCCATTTGTCCAACCTTTCTTTGATTTGTTGTGTTTCTGGGTATCTATTAAGAAAATTTCGGCCTGTGCCAAGGGAGACCTAGGGTGTCTGCTGTAACTCCAGATCTTTGATCCATTTGGAGTTGATTCTGGTGCAGGGTGATATATAAGAATATAGCTTTAGTTTTCTACAAGTGATTAACCAATTTTGTTTGATAGCCACTTACTGAAGAAGCTGTCTTTCTTCCATTCTATTATTTTTAGCTCCCTTATCGAAGATTAGATGGCTATATATCTGTGAGTTAATTTCTAGGATTTTAGTTCTATTGCATTGGTCCTGAGATCTGTTCTAGTGCCAGTCCGAAGCTGCTTTGTAGTAGAGTTTGAAATTTCCTATTGATATTCCTCCGGCATTGTTCTTTCTGAGGATCATTTTTTTATTCGGGGTCTTTTATTGTTCCATATGAATTTTTGGATTGCCTCTTCTATTTTATTTGAAGGATGAGGTTGGAATATTCATAGGTATCACATTGATTTTGTACATAGTTTTGGGAAGTATTGCCATTTTCATGATGTTGATCCTTCCAATCCAGGAACATGGGAGGATTTTCCCACTTTCTAAGTTGTTTTGATTTCCTTCTTCAGGTTTTTAAAGTTTTCATCATAGATTTTTCACTTCTTTGGTTAATCTAATTCCTATGTATTTCATTTTTTGTGGGGCTATTACGAATGGAGTTGCTTTCCTTATGTCAGCCACGCTTTTCTCATTGTTGGCATACAGTAAAGCCATTGATTTTGAGTGTTAATTTTATACCCTGCTACTTTGCCAAAATTTTGAGTCAGCATGAGTAATTTGGGAGTGGATTCTGTGGGATTCTTTAAATATAAGATCATGTCATCTGAAAAGAGCGAAAGTTTTATTTCATCTTTCCCTATTTGGATCCTTTAATGTTTGCATCTTATTGCTGTAGCGAGGCATTCTGATACTAAATTGAAGAGAAGTAGAGAGATTGGACATCCTTGTCTAGTTCCTAAGAGGAAATGGCTTTAGTTTTTTTTTACCATTAAGTATAATGCTGGCTGAAGGTTTGTCATATACAGCCTTTATTGTATTGAGGAATGTTCCCTGGATTCCTAATTTTTCCAGAGCCTTCATCATAAAGGGGTTTTGGAACTTGTCAGACGCTTTTTTCTACATCTATTGAGATAACCATGTGGTTCTTATCTTTGCTCCTGTTGCTGTGAGGAATTATATTAATTGATTTGCATATATTGAACCAGCTTTCCTCCCTGAAATGAATACTGTTTGATCATGGTGTATGATTTTTTGGATGAATTGTTGAAGTCGATGGGCCAAAATTTTGTTGAGAAGTTTTGCATCAAAGTTCATCAAAGAAGTGGGTCTCTAGTTCTCTTTCTGTGATGAGTCCCTGCCTGGTTTTGGGATGAGGGTTATGATGTCTTCATAGAATGAGTCCCGTTGTGCACTTTCTCTTTCAATTTCATTGAAGAGTTGGAAGAGTATTGGTGTGAGCTCTGCTTTGAAGGCCTTGTAGAATTCCGCTGTAAATCCATTGGTCCTTAGATGGGAGTTCTCTTATTGGTGCTTCTATCTCAATGCTTGATATGGGCCTGTTAATTTGATTTAACTCATCTTCGTTTAGTTTTGGCATATCAATATTTGCTAGGAAAAGGTCCATTTCTACCAGGTTCTCAAACTTATTAGCATAAAGGTTTGAGAAGTATTCCCTTATAATGTTCTGGATTTTGGTTGTTTCTGTAGTGATGTTTCCATTCACATATCTGAGTTTGTTTATTTCCGTGTGTGCTCTTCTTTTTCTGATAAAAGTTGCTAAGCGACTGTCAATTTTTGTTAATTTTTCAAAGAACCAACTCTTTGTTTTGTTGATTCTTTCTATGGTTTTTTTGGATTCTAATTCGTTTAATTCTGATTTAATTTTAATTATTTCTTTCAATCTACTGGATTGGACTTTATTTGGTTGCTCTTTTTCAATGAGGTTCAGATGTCTCTTTAAGTTGTTGGTTTCAGATCTCTCTAATTTGTTGATGTAGGAACTCAGAGGTATAAAATTGCCTCTGAGTACTGCATTTCCTATGTCCAAGAGGAGCTGGTAATTTATGTGTTCATTTTTGTGGAATATCATGAACATTTGCATTTCCTTTCTAATCTCTTCCATGACCCACTGGTGATTCAACAGTGTGTTGTTCAGCCTCCATGTGTTACAGGACTTTATTTGGTGGCTTTTGGTGTTAAGTTCTAATTTTATTCCCTTGGAGCCTGTTTCTTGGCCTTTACTGTGGTCTTGTTGGTTTTCTATGTGTAGGACATCTTCAAGTATCTTTTGTAAGTCTGGTTTGGTGGTTCTAAAAGCTTCTTGTATCTGAATAGGCCTATCTTTTTGCATGTTTGGGAAGTTCTCTGCTATGATTCTGTGAAATAAATTTTAACCATTAACTTCTGTCTCCAGGTGGTCCTCTACACCCATTATCCTCAGATTACTCCTTCTGATGGTGCTTTCCAAATGTTGAATAGATCTATCATATTTCTTGGATTTGTCTTGGATAGTTATACATTCTTTCTCTATAATATCTAGGCTGTCTTCAATGCCCAAGATTCGATCTTCTGCATGGTTTAACCAACTGTCAAGACTTTCTACTTTGTTTTTATTTCTTTTCCTTCTAATTGTTTGGCTTTGATGGCTTCAAATTCTTTGTTGGAGCTTTGTTTTAGGTCTTGTATAAACTTTACTTTCTTAATTTGGTGGTCAGTGTTTCTTCTCAAATCACTTAGTTTATTCGTTATGGTTTCCTTGGACTCCCATTACTTTTCTTGGGCTCCATTGAGCATTCCCTTTATGGTCTCCCTGAATTCATTCAGCTGTCTGTTCATGGATTCCATGAATGCCTTTTTTGATCTTGCTCTATTCTCATCCCTCTCTTGCAATTCCTGTATTACTCTTTGAACAGCTTCCTCTCAATCATGCAATTCCTGTCTTTCTCTTGGACTGATCTCAGCCTTCTCATGTATTTCTCTTTGACTGTTCTCATACAATTCCTGTATTAATCTTTGAGTAGCTTTCTCATGCTCACAAGATTCCTGTATTAATCTTTGGTTTGCCCCCTCTCACTCTCTATCACACTCACACTGAGTCCTTTGCAAGTTTTCAATCTATTCATTCACCATGTTTACCAGTAGTGCTTGTAGAGCTTTTTAGGAACTCTCTTCTGGATTATTCATTAAGTATTCTGTCACTTGATTATCATGAGTGGGAATTCATATAGCTGGACTGGCCATTTTTCTTGTGTTTTCCAGCTTGTTCTGCCCATTTGGTATGAAAGTAAAACCAATTTTGTGCTAGACTACTATTTTAAAGCAAGCATCAACTGGAGTCCTGTATTTGCACAGTCAAAATGGCTGCGTATAAAATCTAGTTCATCAGATACAATCTATTCATCATCAAACAACCATGGACTAATGGGGTAATAAAAGCAAAAAGGATTTGACACACCAGAAATTATTAGGTTTAGGGAGAATTGTGGAGAAAAATAGGATTAGAGGGATGTGGAAAGGTAAAACAAGAGTGAATTTAACCAAGTCCTAAATCTAAGAGTGAAATGGATTGGACAGAATGATAGGAGAGAGATTTTTTTTAAATAAAGAAAAAATGGATAAACAAAAATTTAAATCTAAGAAGTGAAACACAATATTATGCAAGTTTAAAGAAATGATATTGAGAGAAGAAAAGGATAGGTATTAAAGAAATTAAGCCTAAGATGTTTTGAATCCAGTAATAAATTTCAGGATTAAGTATGTACACAATGGGGGATAAGGTCTAATAATTGACCACAGGTATATATCTGGCGATGAGCTGAACAGCAATTAAGTCAAACAAAAAAGAGAGAGAGAAAAATATGAAAACAATAAAAAAGGACCAAAATGTCAAAAGAGATTAAACACACACACACACACACACACACACACACACACACACACACACCAAAAATAAAAATTATGAGTTTAACAAATAAAAATTGAAAAAGGTTAAAAAAAGAGTTCTTTGATTTTTGGGTTTTTTTTTGGGGGGGGAATGGGAAGACCCTGTATCTCCCCTGTGTCCATAACCAGTTTCTTGGTGGAGTCTCTGGTGTGCTTGTGGTGTTTGGTTTTTGTTTTGCTTGACTGGTTTCTTAAGTCAAATTTTTCGTGCTGGCAGAAAAATGCTTTGCTTCTTCCCAGGCTATTCCGTGGAAGGGAGATCTGCTTTGAGTATCACAAAAGAGGGAGATGGCTGTTTCCTCCAGTGTGGAAATGCCTGATGAGATAGGGTTGAGGCCTTTCAGCAAATAGTAGCTTTTACCTGTGGGGCAATTCCTGAAACACTCATGGAACCCATTCTTAGGGTTTTTTTTGTTTTTTTACAGAGTTTCAATTGTTTGTCTAGGCTGCTGTAGGAAGGGGCAGCCTCTGTCTCTGTTTACCCTGTGAAGGAAATCACTCCTCTGAGGACACTGGTTCTCCTGGCTGGCTGGGGTGACATTCCCCTGGGTAGAGCTGAGCCTGGCAGGTCATGTCTACTTCCTGTGACCTACTAAATGACTCTTTGTTTTTTTCCAAGGCCTGAGTCAGAACTATCTGCTCAGCCCTGTGGAGGTCAGTATCTTAGATGGAGATCTCTGGTAGTGGGGGATGGGTGGCCTTGCCTCCTCTGCTCCTTGAGAAGGAGTGAGGATGTCAGGATTCTACTCATGCCAGAGTGTTGTTTCCTGCGACTGTCTGGTCTGTGATCTGCAGAATGAAGATATCTGCTCCTTGTTAGTTCTTGCTGGTGTTGAGTAGAATCTGCTCACCGGCCACATCTGGGGCCTTTGTCGTGGACTCTCTCTGTAAGTATGGGGGCTACAGCCACTGGTGCTGTCCCTACTGCCACCTCAGCTGTGGCTACTGGCAAGTGCTCAGATCTATCATCTTGCCTGGATTTTCCCTCTTTGGCCAAACTCTCTGTACTGTGATGGCACACTTGGTGTGACTCTCTGGCCTAGGACTGTTCACTGGAACATTAAACCATCTTCCCCCAAATCCTCATGATTTTTTTTGACCAGAAAAAAATAGCTTTATTTGGACTGAGAATTGGAAAATGAGAGTAGAATAGGTTTTTTTGGACTGAGAATTGGAAAATGAGAGTAGGACCTGAGCTAGCAGGTCATCAACTAAATGGACTTACATTTCCAGAAAGCTCATCAACTAAATGGACTCTTGCTTTGAATCAAGGCAGCCTTGCAGTTAATGAAATCATTAATGCTACGTTTATAAAAAAAAGTACAGGTTTTTTATCATAATGAATTTTTCACCAACCACAAGTATTACAAATGGAAATGGAAGGAAAAAAAACACATTTTACAGAATTTAAACTTGTCTTCAGCATTTAGCTCAGAGGTTTCACCATCTTCAAAAAACTCCTCCTCTGTTAAAGTCTTCAGCTCTTGAGACTGGAGGCACGACTCAATTGGTAGAGTGCCAGCCAATGAGTAAAAGCATTAGGTACTGAGCTGGAGTCCCAGTCTCGAACCAAAAAAAAAAAAAAAGAAAGAAAAAAAAGAAAAAGAAAACAAAAGATCAATCAACCAGGAAGGAGATGGTCTTTACTAGCCCACAGAAATACTTTATCCATTTCCCTAGCCAGTCAGGGCTGAACAGCAGGGTAAGGCTCAGATGAGGGTGGGGTGGGGTTCAGAGGGCTAATTTCCCCCTAGTACAACACCGCAGCAGAAGCTTGATGAGAGCAAAACTGGTGAGACTTGAGGAGAGGGTCCAGGCCCTGAATTCAGTCAGAGTCACTGCTGGAAGAGGAGGAGGAAGAGGAGGAATGCTTGCCATGCTTGTGGTGTTTGTGCATCTTTTTATGTGTTTTCTTCATTTTCTTCAGTGTTTTCTTGTCCATTGTGGCTCATGGGCCTATGCCAGGAGCCAGGGGATTCACAGGACACATGCCAGGTGCAGGTGGTGGGCATGGGGAGGGTAAGGACCTGAGGGTTGGTATCCTGGATACTGTGGCTGTCGCACAGAGTAAGAGGGCCCACATGGAGGGAAAGCTGGGTTCCCCTAGGGAGGTCTTGGAGGAAAGGGACACCCGGGAACAGGACCAGGAGGAATGGCCAGATTTACAGGTTGTGGGCACAAAAGAGATGGACACCCGGGATTGGAACCTCCAGGGCACCCCATGTAAGGGATACTTGCATTTTGCACCGGCTGCCCTGCATTGGGATGCCACATGTTCAGGTGTTTTCCTAAGCCTTTCCTCTGGCGCCTGGATTAGACCAGTTTTCCTGAGCCTTTTCCCCCTCATGATTTTTTATGAGTGTTTTTTAGTGAAAAATGTTTTTGGTGTTTATATTTTGGTTTGGCATAAAATGAGCCTACTATTGTCTTAATTTAATAAAAAAATTCTGATTCTATGAAAAAATATCACCACCCAAAAAAGAGGAACAAAAGGAAAATAAATATGACATGAAACATAAATCTTAATGGACCAATAGTCTGTCAGTTTGCTTTAACTTTTAATCAAAAATTAAAGTAATACTTGATAATGTTTTATTAACATATTTAAATTTCTTCATTCTTGTCATTTAAGATTCACTTTATAAAGAAATTCAACAGGTGACAGTGTTTTGTCATGACTTTTCCAAAGAAATGATCATTTCATCATTATAGTGTATAGCACAATACACCCAGAAAGCTTTTAAGGAAAAATATTTTCACATTCTTTGGTTTGCTTCAGTCTGTATTTAAAGCTGCATACCACATCTTACCCACCCTATTGTCTGTCTTCTCATTTGAAATATTTCAATAAGTTTTCTTTCCCTGGATTGTCAGTCAGCAAATCTTTATAAAACAACATGCTTTCATTCATTGTGCTTTCCAAAATATATCTCACAAATGCCAAAATGAAGCACAATCTGAAACATCTGTGGATTTTTCCACCTAGAGTCCAAAGTAATCACTTTCCATACTCCTTAGAACCAGCTGTTCACTGGCATTAATTGTTCTATCACTTCCATGCTTTAAAACAACAGCATTTGACAATGGCTTACATTTTAATTGGTTTACCACATTTGGTTCGTTTTCAGCAAGGACTGTCTTCAAGGAAGATGGTAATAGATGAGGTTTGCAATTATGTATTTGGAAAGGGCTCTAAGTTGTGGATATAGAATATCCATTTCAGTGACTAAATATTTAAATTAAATACTATAATGTATATTCCTTCAATTTTCTGGCTACAGTGTTCTACAATCTAGATATTTTTTAAGGAAATATTGTACATGTTTCCTCGGTGACAACGTAATTGGAAGACTTAAATTTTTCTTTTTTTCTTTTTATATTGTGAAAATACTGTACAGAGGGTTTTCAATTACATGGGCAAGATAATGAGTACATTTCTTATCAAGCATTGTAGCCTCCTCCTTTGTTTCCCCTTCCCATCCCTTCCCATCCTCCCTCCCCTGCCCCACCACCTAATCCTCCTCCCCTTCCCCACCAAAGTTATAAAGTTCGTTTTTCCATATAACGACTTGTACATCTCATTGTTGGAATGGATCCACCTGTACCCCTATTTAAACATTTCTTTTTTCCCTTCCCCTTCACAAATTATACCAACCTCAAATACAGTGAAAGCAGGGGTTATACCATGGGGGAGGGACATACAAAGCAACAAAGAAATAATCTTATAAATGTGTTAGAAACAATCACCTGAAAGAAAAAAAATGAATACATATATTAGGGTTCATTTCCCTAACATCAACTTATCTGACCTTTTCTGCATGACTCAGACATATACTAGTTATTGCAATTAAGGGAAACCATGGGACCTAAGTTTCTTTGGGCCTGGCTAACTTCGCTTAATACAATTGTTTTCCATGGAAGACTTAAAATTTTCATATATCATTGCCGTCTTAAATGAAGTGAATGTACCTGGGTTTGCATACAGAACTTTTGGGACAGCATTAAAATTTGAATCTTGAATGGGACTTGATTGAGAATTGTGGCAGGCTTTCATGATATGAGAAGAGAAAGGCCTTACTAATGCTTTAATTTGCCACATTGCTATATTAGTTTATTCAAACCCACACATACACACAGATATACAAATATGTAGTATGGAGACCCAGTCAGTCTGCAAGAAAATATTTTTTTTTGGGTCCAGTTGTGGGGCCTGAACTCTGGGCCTGGGCGCTGTCCCTCAGCTCTTCAGCTGAAGGCTAGCGCTCTACCACTTGAGCCACAGCGCCACTTCCTGCTTTTTTTTTCTTTTTGCTTATGTGGTGCTGAGGAATCGAACCCAGGGCCTCATGCATTGCAAGGCAAGTGCTCTACCACTGAGCCACCTTCCCAGCCCTGCAAGAAAATATTTTAATAGGAATTCCATAAAATATTTAGTCTGCTGATGCCGGGCGCTGGTGGCTCACGCCTGTAATCCTAGCTACTCAGGAGGCTGAGATCTGAGGATCGCGGTTCAAAGCCAGCCCGGGCAGGAGAGACGGAGAGACTCCTATCTCCAATAAACCAACAGAAAACCGGAAGTGGCACTGTAGCTCAAGTGGTAGAGCGCTCACCTTGAGCTGAAGAGCTGAGGGACAGCGCCCAGGCCCAGAGTTCAAGCCCCATGGCCGACAAAAAAAAAATTAGTCTGCTGAGATCTGATTGGAATTTATAGCAATATCTATTTGCTTCCACCCCTGGACAATTCATTATCATTGGTGAGGATGTTGCCATTTGAATTTAGAATGCCCCAGAAAGACCTATGTGTTAAAGAAAAATGACTTTCAATTTCCTCCCAGACTGTGGAGAATACCTGAATAGTTCTTCTGGAGATTAAGTTCTTCAGAGTGAAAACTCTGAGAACATGCACACTCATCTACTTTCTTTTTTTCTCTTTTAATCATTCTAGGTCAAAAACATTTCTTTTTGACATTCTCCTCACCTTGACATTGTCTTGTCACAGGCCACCAAAGCAATAAAACCAACTGAACATACACTGAAACCTTCAAACTTATAAATCTGAGTAAGCCTTTCTGCTTAATAAATGGACAATATCACTTATTATGATAGGTTATAAAGCTAACACAGAAATCTAGTCTTTCAAACAATGTAGAGTATATAAAGATGCTTCATTATAAAATATCTAACTCCAAGTTATATTTTGTGTTTTTGTTTCTGTAGATCCTGGGGCTTAAACTCACAGCCTGACTGGTGCTTTTGTGTTCAAGGCCAGTGCTCTACATAAAATCTGAACTGGAACTCCATTTCTCCTGGTGGTTAATTGGAAATAAGAATCTAATGAACTTATACTGGCTGGCCTATTCATGTTGCATACTTTATGTAATTCCAATTCTCAGTATTATATAGATGTTCCAACTACAATATAAAAAAAACGTACTTAAGATATTTGTAAAGTATAAAATGAGGGAAGAATTTTCATCCTTTACAAATCTATGTAAAATCTATGCTAAACTATTGATATTTTACTGGACCTTTCCTGCAACCAGTTTGATATAGTTTAATACTTGTCACACCAACTTTCTCTCTATATTCTACTGGATATACACTTTTTCATGTATGTTTGTATATGTATACAAATATGTATCTATCTATATATGTTCCAATGTGCATCATCGGACTTGAAACTGCTTTGTTTTGCTGTTCAGCAATGAACCTTGTCGGCTCATTCTGTGACCATATCAGTGCTCATTGTCATTATTCCTTTATTTACCAAATCATCAGCCTTCTAAAGTCAGCTTCATTTCTTGGGTAAGGTTACCAAACAGTCCAACCAATATCCACTCAGAGGGTTTTAATAAAGCAAGTTTTAAGGAAGAATATAACATGAAGTGACAACTACAGAAATTCCACAGAGACCTGACATCTTTCACATTTCTGTCTTCCTTCTCTTCTCATACTTCAGAAAGTATTGACTAACACTATAAATATACTGCAATTATAAGTTAAGGATCAGTGTTTTGTGTTTTTTTTCCAACCTGAAGCCTTCTTTTCCATGATTCAACATAGACTTTTGGGAGATTTTTTGGATTGTGATGTGATTCCATCCAAAACAAAGCCATGTATATCAAGAAAGTCAATGTTTTCAACTCAGAGTATTAAACAAAAGAGGGAGAAAATTAAGGTTAGCTATATATGTTAAGCATAAATATAGGCAATATCAAGATATCTAGAAATGTATACTTTTACTGGATAAAGTGACTCAAACCTGTAATAGTATCTACTTAGAAAACAGAGATTAGAGAATTTCAGTTCCAGGCAAGCCCAGACAAAAAATAAAGTTTCAGGAAACGCTAACCATTTGCTGGGTGCAGTGTGTTTTGCTTGTGTTAGGAGGACCACAGTCCAAGCAGGTCCAGGCATAGTGATACTACCTCAAAATAAGCAATCAAATTACAATCTGCAGGTATGGCAGTAGTAGAGATGCCAAAGTTGTAAAGTTCCTTTCATTGTTGCAATGGGTCTACCTGTATCCCTATTTAAACATTTTTCCCTTCCCCTCCACAAATTATGTCAACATCAAAAATATGTGCTTGTGTAAGAAATGCATGATTCTAAAATTTCATGACAATTCTTTTGAACTTACTTTTTTGTGGAATTGTCTAGTTTAAGAAAATCAATTACACTTTCTATATAAAAAATGTTCTGTGCTTAATCCGGCAGCCCATACACTAACATCGGAATGATACAGAAAAGATTAGCATGGCCCATACACATTGATAACTTGCAAATTCGTGAAGCAATCCATATTTTTACAACAACAAATGATGAAGAGGATGGGGCCACAAGGGAACCCCACTGCATTCTTGGTGGGAGTGTAAACTTCTTCAACTACTTTGGAAAGCAGTATGGAGTTTCCTCAAATGACTCCACATAAAGCTCCCCTATGACCCAGCAATCCCACTTTTGTTCATTTACCCAAAGGATCACAAACAAGACCATACTAAAACTACCAGCACAACTATGTTTATTGCAGCATTATTTACCATAGCTAAGATATGGAACCAACCCAGATGCCCCTCAGTAGATGAATTGATCAAGAAAATGTGGTATATATATACAATTGCATTCTTTGCCTCCATCAGAAAGAATGACATTGCCCAATTTGTTAGGAAATGGAACGATTTGGAAAAAAATTCATTAAGTGAAGTAAGCCAACTCCAAAGAAACATGGTCCCATGGGTTCTCTTATTTTCAATAACTAATATATAACGACAATGACATTGCTACAGAATATAAATATTTTTAAATGAAAAAGGTGTAGGTAATGACATTGTAAGTGATCTTTATACCAAATAAATATTGGTTTAATTTCTAAAGAAATACCTGAATGAACATCATTCAGCTTCCACTGTTTATTATTCCTGGAGTAATTGCTTAAGGAGAACAAATCCACGTCAAAGCGCTCTACCACTGGGCCACCTTCCCAGCTCAGCATTACATTTTATGTGCTTAATACTTTCCTGAAATTCTTCCTTTTGGATTAAATATCCCAACAAAACTATTTTTTATGATTTCTTATATGATTTATATAGATTTCTTATGCGATTCTTATATGATTTCTTAGAGATCCATAAACAAAACAGCTCAGAACAGGAAAAGAGTAGGTAAGAAGTCATAAAAAATACTATTATAGCGGTCTTAATGGCTAAGTGTAAATAATATGTAACAAAACTGTTGGAAGATTCATTTGCTCTTTTTGCTATTCTCTCCCCTTCTCTGTAGGAAGGTTCTCACTATGAAGTGCCAAGTGGTCTGGACCTTTCAAGCCTTGTCTCAGTGACAGAAGTGATGGGATTAGGGACATGTGCTCCCATGGCTGGCTTTTACCAAGTTCACAATAAAGTAATACCAATACACATAAAGAAATTTTTGTAAGTGATGTGTATTCACTTCTTCAATTGCCAAAATTAAATTCATATGTCAAAACATCAAATTACTTACATTATAATATATGTAGTTCAACTGGCATCACTAACACCTCCATAAATCAAATGCAAACTAAAAGCTCTACTTCAAAAACCAACATCTAAGGCAGTGTTGGAAATACAAGAAGATACACAACAAATCTAAAGGAGTGAGATCTTTAACACTGGCAATGATCAGTGATAGATGAATTTTTAACCAGGCTTGAAAAGTTCGGGTCTCAACTAACTATGTGATTAGAGTTGCAGAGTTGACCTTGGTATCAAGATTGAAGGTAAAATTCAAAGGCAGCTAAGATTGCTGCAATATTGTGGCTTGATACAGTGTGACCCTGTCTGATAATGGTAAAGCACAGAGTAGAAGCTAAGTCAGTGAAATGTATAGGAAGGATTCTCCACTGAGAATAATTGCAGGGGGTGATCATCACTCTTGCGTTGAAAATGTATAGTCCATCATTCTACTTTACCCTCTAGTGTTTTTTTCTGATCTGAAGATAATTATAACATACCAATGTGCTATGAGTGCTGAGCAGTGTAGGTGTATATTACGCTAATATACGTAAAAATCCTTACAGGTATGGAATGGCCTGACCCTGACACTTCATTCTGTGTTGTTGAGTTTCATCAACAAATGTTCATAGTTAGGCAATTCACAATCATCTAAGTCTGAATCAGGAAACTGAGATAAGACATTAGGGTCATCACTCCAGTGACATGGTCTGTGACCTATGAAATAAATAACATTATTTCATAATGTAAATGTGTTTCTGAAAAATTATGCACTACAAAATACCAAATATACAAAAGGGACAATTATCCATCTCTTATATTATCAGAAGTTAAGATACTCTTGAATTGTACTTTTTTGCTAGAGGATCACAGTATGACTGCTGATATTTGGTATCTTTCCTGGTGCTCCTATACATTTGTCAATCTTCTTTGAGGAAGTGTTTTTCCATAGTTTTTTTTTTGAGGTGTTCAGAATATCAGTACTGTCGCTAACCACAACCATGGGACAGCAAAGATGATGGGATACCTGGCCAAAGAACTGAGAAATCACAGGAAGTAATAGGAAAGAAACACCAGAGGACCCAAAGCCTCATTGCCAGCTTCTGGATCCCTAAATCCTGCTTGACATGCTTTATATTCCTTCTACTACAGGGGTGGGGTGTGGGGTGGGGGGATGGTCAGTGGCTACAGGTATGTCCACAAACTAAGGCATCAATCTTGCTGGTGGTTACAACTATTGACATGAGATATTGTTTGTATACATAGTGATAATTGAATCCCTTATTGTTAGGGAGTAGAAAGGAGCAATAATCATTACAATCAAAACATAGACATTTATCTTGTCTACAGAGTCTTAATCTTTTAGTGTCCAACAGCTATAAATTAAATACTCTTGAAGTAATAACTCATATCGCTGTCTTCCCTTGACTGACCTTTCCAGAGTACAGCTCTCAGCCTTTTGACTGCTGTTTGAGATAACTTCCCAATCTATCCCTTTCCAGGTCTAACAGCTTGAGTCTAGAATTCCTCACAAGTACTGTGACAGATAAATTATTTTGAAAAGAATATTTTTTTCTTAGATAGGTTAGATTTTTATATTTTATTTCAAAAATATTATACAGAGTGGTTACAGTTACATGAGTAATGTACATTCCTTGCTGAATAGTGTTACCCACTCCATTGTTGTTCTCATATCCCTTCCCACCCTCCACACCTCCCCCTCACCCCAAAGTTGTAAAGTTCATTTCCAATATAGTGTCGTGTGAATATCATTGTTGCAATGGGTCACTCTTTGTACTTCTTTCATCACTATATTTTTTCCCTTTCCTTCTCCAAATCAGATAAATACATATACAAGATGGAAGGTACCAGAATCAAGACAGAGATTTCTAGGGATAAACCAATGGAAAAAGGCAAATGAAATAAAATTAAGATCTAGATACACTACTTTACCTACATCAAGGTTGATATCTGAAAAAAGACTTATTGTTTCTATGACTTAGAGTTAATGTCAATTAGCATCATTTTGTAAGGTCAAATGTACATAGCTGTGGAACCAGCAATCCCATTCCTGGGCACTTGTGGAAATGATCTCAAGCTAAACCACACTAAATCTACAACTATGTTTTTTGCAGCATTATTACTATAGCTAAGATATGGAACCAATAAAGATGCCCCTCAATAGATGACAGGATCAAGAAAACGTGGTATATATACACAATGGAATTTTATGCTTCTACCAGAAAGAATGACACAACCCCATTCTTAAGAAAATGGAAAGACTTGGAAAACAATCATATTATGTGAAGGAAGCCAGACTCAAAGAAACATAGGTTCCATGGTTTCCCTCATTTTTATTAATTAATGTATGCTTAGGATAGTCCTGGCAGACAGGTTCACTTTTAAACTCTTAATATTCCCTTTTTTCTCTCCCTCTTCCTCTCTCATTCCATTTGTTCTAAGTCCTGTGATGATCTTGTTGATTTTCTCCCCTGTTACATTCATCATTGCATCTTGCGAACTACTGGTATGCACTTCTGTATTCTGTCTATTCTCCTTGTGCTTCGGCTTGTACCCCTCTCACAGTGGAGGGTCAGAGATTGGGGATATTTTCTTCACTCTTTAAGTCAGACATCTATCTTTACTTTCTAGCAATACATTCATTGAATTCTTTCTGTAAATTCTAATGCCTTGAAAATGATTACTGCATTTTCATGGCTTTGTTATTTGGTATTAGGGAAGTACATAGGTCAGTAACTGTAACTTAGGAAAAAGAAGACTGCAATCATGCCTCCGTAGATGTTGTTCATTGGATAATGTTTACTTCAAGGTCTGCCTGCCTGCTTCCTTTTCACTGTTTATTTATCAATGTAGCCTTTTCTTCTGGAAAGTATTTATTGGCCTAGTGAAGATCAATTCCTACTCTAATTAGTCATTAATTTTATTCCAACATCATTTCACAGCTACTTCTGAGTTTCTTCAGGGTCTGTATAGTAGTGTTTCACATTCTTAGAAGTTTTAACATCGATGCATCCAATGATAAAGACACATTGCTTAAGTCACCATTTTGATGACTGAAAAGAAACCATGCTGCAACCTCACTATATGGTAATTTTCTGGTTTTAAATTCTTTTAGATTAGAATTGATGGTGGAGAACGAACATTGTGCCTACAATTTTATATTTTCCTAATTATTTTTAGTATCCTTTCCAATATTGTATAAAGTTAAAACATTACTACTTACTTTTAGGATTTCTAAAATGGTCAGAGTAAAAATTTTATTCATTCACAATTTTAACACAATAGTGTCCATTATGACCAAGTGAGAAATTTTAAACTTTTTATTTGTGGTCCTTAATGGTGGTGAAAGGGAATCAAGTCCAATGCTTCATGTGTCTTAGTCTCCTGTGTGCCTCTGAGCCTGCGGTGACCTGTGGTTTTATTTTCACTCAACTGGAATAAAGAAAAATTTCACTAGGAAGAAATTATTACTTGGTTACTTTCTCCAGTATCTCTCGCATATATAAAAGTAATATAATTCTACACTGACAGAAAATAGAGTTTTATATTGTATTTATTAATAGTAACTTTTTATGTCTTGTAGCCCCACTCTTCACTAAGGTTTGCCCCTTTCCTATCCCTGCTTCCCATAAAACGTGACTGGATCCACTAGAAACACAAGTCCAGTCAGCCTCTTCCTTAAAAAGCCCAACTTTAAATAACCTACCCCCTGGTAGCCCTGCTATAAACTTTCAAAGGCCTGACTGAAACCAGATTCCTTCCTGAAAGCTCTCCTCTGCCATAGGGAAATCCCTCTTCCACTCCACCCCTTCCCAGAATCCCTGCTCGGCACCACCAGAAACCAGGCCACATCCAAGAACTCCTCCTGCATTGGGCTCCTCCAACGAATCCCCACCTCATCCACCAAATACCCAGCCCCTAACTACTCTAGTCCTGCCTAGTCCCATTGCTCCCATATCCTAGTACCTGCAAGCTCCTCCCTTTCCTTTCAACCCCACCCCCAATCATCCTTCCCCCTTAAGCCCCTCCTGGTTTCATCAGAAACTCCTCCCATAACTAGCCTGCTTCTAAGTGGCCTAAACTCTCAAACACAGCCCTGAATCTACTTCTTCCCACAAAGTTCATCATGCTACACCAAAAACCCTCCACCTGCCTATAACTGCCCTTGAAACCCCACCTTGCTTGGCCAGAAGATTCTCACATAGCCCATCTCCTGCCTGGAAAGCCAGCCCTGCTCCACCACAAGCCTCTCCACCTCCCACATCTACTCTCTCAATGCCCTGGCTTGCTCCTGCCACCTATTGGCTCCTTCCTCAGATCCACACACTACACCACCAGATACCATGCCCATAATTATCCTACACCATTGTAGCCCTTCCACTCTTTCTCAAAGCCCCTTTTCCAACTAGCCCCATGGCTCCAAGCTCTGTCCTGCTCCAGAAAAACCCCACTAGAAAACCCCCACCACACTATCCAATCTCTCGACACCCACATTGCTCCACTGGAAACCACTGCACCAGTTGGTCCACCTCTGGAAGTCTCAGCAGGCTGAACTGTAAATCCTTGTCTCTCCATAGTCCCTTTTTGAAAGTTTCTTTGCCCTACTGGAAACCCTGTCCATCCATAGTCCATGTCCTGCCCTGCAACACTGAAATCCCCACCCAACCTGATTTTTCTTTTTGAAATGGTGACTGCCTACACCAGAAACCCCATCCAAACTAGTCTAGTGCACTGCTCTCACAAAGCTCTGGTCCTGAAAAACTCCTCCATACATTGTGACTATATCCTGCTCTGCAAGAAACCCCACCTCCACCCTAACACACTTCCCTAAGGCCTGCCATTCTCCACCAGAAACCCCGCCCCTTACTAGCCCATGTCTTCCACATTCCTACACCAGAATCCCCACCTTCTGTCAGCCTCTTGCCTCCATTCCCTTCCCTGCCTTATGGAAAACCTCACCCTACATATCCCACAAGGGCTCACAGTGGCTCTACCAGCACCCCTCCTCTACATAATCTCCTCCTTTGTAGCCTTGTTCTTCCTTCTCAAAGCTCTTCCCTAAATAGCCTCCTCCCCAGTGACCCCATCTTCTTCCACTGAAAACCCGTCCACCTGCCAGCCTCCATGCTCAATCCCGCCTACTCCACAAGAGTCCTGGCCCCTAACAAGTGTAGTCCTTCCTGTCCCCTCCCTGCTGTCTCAAAGCCCTACACAGACTGGGCTTCACCCTCAAAGCCCCACCCTGCTCCACCACAGAGACTGTGCCAATACCAACTCCTCCCTTGAATCAGGCAAGGCTCCACAAGAAACCCCACACCACCTCATCCATGAAGGTCCCATCTAGTAACTTTTATTACAAAAGAGATTTTATATTGGCCATATAATTCATACTAATCAATATGATAAGAAAGCAGTATTGCAAAAAGGCAACAAAAATTAAATAGCTATTAGATGCCTTAGTCTAGTTTGGGGTTCTGTTACCAGGCAGATACACATTGTGTGAAAATGTCTGAAGGGGATTCCTCTTATTGGAAAGCATTCTTTGAAGTATCAGTGATTATGAGTGATCATTTTATTTCTAGAAAATTCGTGCACATTTGTGTCAATAACTTCAAAAAATATTAGTTATTTTAAATCCTCTGGTTTCGTTGAGGAAAGAGTGTTTGTGTGTAAAAAGATGACTTTCAACTCATCTCTCTAATGAATAATTTTGGAGTTGCCTACCTTACCATGTACCAGAGATTTTAGTAACAGAAATTCTCTACCAGAATCCACTTTGAATTTCCTCCTTCCACTAAAGTGCCCTTTGGAAAACACTGAAGTGAGATTACACAGGTAAAATGCCAGAAATAAAAATGTGTTTGAGATCATTAAAAAATTATGATGAAGACCCCACCCAATGTGCTTTTAATTTTCTTTTTTTTAATTTAATTTAACTGCGGACTTTCTGAAGACCAGAAGACAAAAATATAAGAAATGCCTTATTATACCATGGTTCTGAAAAAAAGAACAAAAACAAGGAAAGACAACATAATGAGACAGAAAGGAATGAGGAACTTGTACATGTGATATAGAGTGTAAAAAATACTCTGAATCAGGTAAAACTAATTTTGGTCATGATGTATGGTTGTTCAATATATTTCATTGTAAATATTGCTCTTTATTAAGCTGTGACTTCTCAGGGATCTTCTCAGGTAATTATGTAGATGGTCAGTTTCATCATTGCAAGATCATCAGGATGAAAAACCCCACACACCTTAAGACACACCTGCAACAGCACTAGACATACACTTCTATTGGCCCAACAGTGTAAGACAGACCTATGTTTTACCACAGCTTTGTATGTGGTATGCTATGTTTTATTCAGGCTGAAGAGCCAAAGTAAGTCCAATTTGAGATTAACCTCACCATCTTGTGCTAGTCTGCCCTCAGAGTAACCCCAAGAGGGAGAGAAAAAAAACACAGGTTGTCACCAACACTGCCCACTCTTAAGAAAGCAGAGCAGTTGCCCAAGTGTTTCAGGAACAGAAAATCCCAATAGTTCAGAGAAAGGGCAGTGAGGTTAGAGTGGACTCAAACCAATCATGTAAGTGCTTGTGTGGAAATTCCCTACATTGTATGGTCAATACTATAAAAGCTGTGCTGATTTTGTGCTTGAGGACTCTTTGTGTCACTGGTTACCCAGTGTGCAGAGGACCAAGCTTGAGCTTGCAAATAAATGACTCTTTTGCTGTTCACATTGGTTGTGGTCTCTGGTGGTCTTTTGGCAGTCCCAAGTCCATAAAACATTTCTGAGGGTTTGTCTGGAATCTGCCTCATAAGACCCTCCAGATGCCCCAAAAAACCCAACTGTCAAGCCTAGGCACTGCTGTTCTGTATATTTGGTTGCCTGCAGGTTCTGTATCTGTAATTCTGGTTTCCCACCAGGTCTGTATTCTGGCTGGCAAGGAGTCTTGGCGGACGTGCTATAAGTCTGCCAAAGGGGTCTATCAGGAGATATCCCCAGACCCCTTTGGATAGATTGCTGTTTAGTACAGACACTTTTTGGGAAATTTTCCATCTGTATTCTGGCACTTCATGCAGACACTTTTTGGGAAGTTTTCTGTCTCTATTGGGAAGTTCCCCCCCCAAAAAAAGATCTGTGTTTTCTATGTGTTTGTGAACACGTTCATGATAGAAAATGTCAGCGTGCTGTAACAATTGAGTGAGTTTAAGTTTAAAATTCAAAAGGTTATGAGGTTGGGACATTACCTGAAAATTTTTATAGAATTTTCACATTGTTTTAAATGGTTTTTTAAGGATTGTTTAACTTAAAAAGTTGAAAATCTGTTATTTTAGAATGCATAAGGCTGTTTACACTGTAATCAAGGTATCTGGCTTAACAAAAAGAAGAAACTTAGAAGCCAACAGAATACCTATCTTTAGGAGTGAAGGGTGAACAGGCAGAAGTGCAGTTCAGCTGGTCATGCATGGTGGAACAGGACTTGGGAAGAGTCCACGCATGGTGAAAGAGGGCAACCTGGCACAAACACTGTTCATCTAACCCTAAGGAGTCTGAATGGGTGCATGACCATTCCACAGGAAGGACCAAGTGGCCCATTTTATTCTGTCCTTTTTCCCTGCAGATAGACACTGGAAACATGATGGTAAAAATGAGTGATGTGTTGATCTGATTAGCATTGCTCAAACTGTCCCTTGGATGTGTTAAAATTAAAATTAAGAAGGCCTTAAAAAGAGTATTAAAAAGTTTATTTGTATGTGATTTTCTCTCAATGATATTCTGCCATTGGATATATTTTTTAAGGCATCAAGGTGTTAAGTCTAGCTTTTTGGTACAATGATGGTGATTGTAATTTTTGCATTAAGAAAAAATTGTTATTTGAGTTTAAAAGTTTTAATGTGTATCTGCTTTAAAACAAGCAGCCAAGAAGAAATGAGTGACACCTAGCCTCAAGAGTTCAAGGGATTTTTCAAAATGCAACTAAAAACTAAAGTATAGAATATTAAAACAGAGATTAATAGAAGGCTTACAAGTTAGGAATGGAAAGTTTAAAAGTAAAATTGTTCTAAACATTTGCCTCAAAGTGCAAAAAGGAAAAATTAGGATTACCAAAATAATTGCTTAATTCCTATTTCAGTTTGCTTTCATTGGTTTTTTTTTGTAACAGTTCCCAGCAGGCCCCCCCCAAAAAAAGACTGAGGATTCTTGTAAGTTTGTCAGAAGTAGCTTTGGCTCTTAATTAGATTCAGGTAAGAACATGCTTAAAAGTTACTTCTATGTTTACCACCTTGTTGCTTTAAATTGGAGGAAAGTGGCCTTTTATGAGACTCATTGATCTGCAAATTGGTTTGAAGCCAGCCTGGGCAGAAAAAGGTCCATGTGAGACTGTCACCACTACCCAGCTAGCAGAAGGCTGAAAGAGCAAGCAGAGTTGCTTTAGGATTCAAAGTGGCAGAGTGCTAGCCTTGAGCTGTAGAGCTGAGGGACAGCACTCAGGCCCCAAGTTCAAGTCCAGCAACCAGCTAAGAGAAATGCCAATGAGGCATTTTTCTCAGTGTAGAGAAGATTCTCCTGGGACGAAAGCAGTGGAGGAGAATCCAGAGACCGTAAGCCACTGCTTGGATGGCAGAAATAATGTCAGATCCTAGAGTCATTTGTGCGTGACCCTTCAACAATTGGTCAGAGCCACGAGGTCATGGGAAGATAGTTTGTAAGCATCCCTAATATCTTTGACTATCTACCTTGTAAGGGATGGGAACTTAGTCATCTGTGATAGTACTAAAAAGCTAAGGTTGTCAAATGTGGAAGATAGTTTAGATACCAACCCTGTATGTGCCAAAAGCTCTAATTGGCAGTAACTTTTGAGCTACATGAAATTCATGTGCTCAGGAAAAATGTTTGGAAAACTGAGAGTGTGTTTCTACTGATATCTGTCTGAAGGCCTGCATAGGTAACTCAGGCATTGTTAGGATTACTAGAGATCACATTCCTAAGCCATCCAGAAAGATCCTTTTGCAAACCAGAAGGCTAAATAAGCTACACTGCTCTAGCCAGAAAAAAGGTTTGTGCATTTGTCAAAAGTTATAATGTTGTTCTTAATGACTTCTAACCCAGGTATACTCTTTGTAAAAAAGGCTAAGGTTATAGGTTTGTGGCTAGGTAGGATAAACACCCCTAAGTCAGCTTGAAGAAGTGACAGAAGATGAATCTTTGTCCATCATCCCATTTTAAGAACAAGGGACCAGAGTCACTTTTCTAAAAATGTGGCAAAATAGACAGAAGGAAAGGCATGGGAAATAATAGTACAGGCCTGAGCCCTCTATATCTGCCTAGAAAATTCTAGCCTTATTAAAAGAACTATTTGTTTAAAAAGTTGTCATTTTGGTAAATTGCCCTGGGCTATTTAGTCTTAAAAACCAGTTGGGTCACAGCCTGCCAAGCCTATGCAATGTATCCTTAACCAGTCTGTGTAGGAATGTGCAGCCCAGCACGTGGTGTGACAGTCCCTTAGAGCCACTGAGAGACCCCGCTGCTGCACACCCTAATGGGTAAAGTTCAAGGACAGCCTGACAGTCACCGGGAGGAAATCTACATCATAATCCAGACCACCTCCACCGTGATAAAAGTAGACTGAACTCCTGCCTGATTTCATCACCTGAGATGCCTTCCAGGTTGAAAGCTGCTAAAACTAACATCTTTTGGGACATTCTTTTGGTGATATCCAGTATCCTTCTCTACTCTCACAGTCGATACTGGGGGCAAGGATATCACTGGTTTGCCTTAGGCACTTCAGGGTCACAGCCTAGTTTGGCTCTCATATGGTAATAACCTGCTTCCTCCTGGATGAGTTTTGAAGATAAAGGAGAGATTTTTTTCAAATCAATGGAGGTAGTAAGAGGAATGGGACCCAGCCCTAATTTTAGCCTCAAAATCTAGCAAGCTTTTCATTGCACTGGTACCTTGAGGCTTTCTGAGATAAGTTGGTTTCCACAAGTCAAAGGGAAAATGAGCAGTTTTAAACTCTAGCCACAAAGAAGCTCAAGGAATTGTAAAGAAGATAAGAAATGATTTAAAAAGTAAGGATTGTCTTAAAATGTTTGTAAAGAAGACAAACCTCAGAAAGTTTAAGTATGTAGCAAATGGTATGAGTATGTCTTAAAATTGGAGCTTACAAGTACAGCTGGTATAAAATTGTTAGCTGTGATATACGTTGGAGCTTACAAGTACAGCTGGTATAAAATTGTTAGCTGTGATATACGGAGTCAGGCTTGCTGGAAGAAAATGTAAGGACCTTTGGTACTGTTAATTTTGTTACTCACAGTCAGACCTTGTAGACTGGTGTCCTTTGTAAAAGAGAGGATCAGTAGGGTACCATGCACCAAACTGTAAATATAGAGGACTGTGCCAATTAGGGTACCATGATTGGTCTGTAAATATAGAGGACTGTGCCAATTAGGGTACCATGATTGGTCCCAGATGCTCTAGAAGAGGTGGGAATGAAGAGCCGAGAGAGAGAGAGAGAGAGAAAACACAGGTTGCCATCAAGCCTTCCCACCCTTAAGAAAGCAGAACAGTTTCTCAAGTGTTCCAGGAACAGAATATACCAATAGTTCAGAAAAAGGGCAGTGCGGTTAGGGTGGACTCAAACCAATTATATAACTGCTTGTGTGGAAATTCCCTAAACTTTTTGTTCAATACTATAAAAGCTATGCTGATTTTGTGCTTGGGGACTCTTACCATCACTGAGTTACTGAGTGCATGGAGGACTAAGCTTGAGCTTGCAAATAAACAACTCTTTTGCTGTTCGTATTGATCACGGTCACTGGTGGTTTTTCAGGGGTCCCAAGTCCGTACAAAATGGCTTGATACAAAATGTCTCTCCCCAGAGAATTAAATGATTGCATTTATAGAAAAGATCTAGTGTCATTATTAACATCTAACACATGCTGAGGTTTTTATTTAAACCTCTCTTTCTCATTTTCTTTCTTTTTCTTTCTTTCTTTCTTTCTTTCTTTCCTTCCTTCCTTCTTTCTTTCCTTCCCTCCTTCCTTCCATCCTGCTTGTCTTCCTTCCTTCCTTCCTTCCTTCCTTCCTTCCTTCCTTCCTTCCTTCCTTCCTTCCTTCCTTCCCTTCTGTCCTCCTCCTTCTCTACTTTCTTTTCTTTCTCTTTCTTTCTTCCCTTTTCTTTCCTCATTTAGGAAATGAGTACGAATTTAGATTTTTTTTGCTGAACAAGTATTCTACCATTAGCACAATCCTTTTTCAATTTAACTTTGCTCATAGGTTATCAATTTTCCTGAGGGCTTAACAGAGGCTAAGTTCCTCACCTCTGTCTGCTAAGTAGCTGGGATCACAAATGCATTCCAACATGCCAGGCTTTAGGATGATAAGAGAATATTATTACTTTCCTTGCACACTGGTTCTAAACTGTGATCCTCTCAAATTCTACCCCTTTAGGTAGTGATGTGAGCTCCAATAGCTTGTCCTCAGTATAGATTGTCTAAATGAATGACTGAAGGCAATTTCACTTTAATCTCATTTTTTTGCCAGTCCAGGGCCTATTATAATTTTATTTCTAGACAATTTTGTGTATATGTATACATAAGCTTTAAAATGTTGCTTCCCCCCCCCCCCGTTTATCCTTTTTTACTTTTCTTGGTCATGGGGCTTTAACCTTGGGCTTGGGCACTGTCTGTCCCTAAGACTTTAGATCAAAGCTAGCACTTTACCACTTGAGCCACAGTGCCACTTCCAGTTTTCTGGTGGTTAATTGGAGATAAGAGTGTCATGGATTTCCTGCCAGGGCTAGCTTTGCACTACCATCCTCAGATCTCAGCTCCTGAGTAGCTAGGATTACAGGCATCTGCCACTGGCTCCCAGCTAAAATGTTACTTATTTTAAGTTCTGTGATTTAGTTGAGGGAGTAGCATGAGTGTGTAGAAAGATAACTTTCAAATAATCTCTAAATAATTTCAGAGTTTCTTTTTCATAATATTCATTGCAGTGATTAATAACAGAAGCTCCCAAAGTAACAGAATGATCCTTCATTTCCCCCTTCCCATAGGCATTATTGGAAGAAAATGAGTGAGATCTAAGTCTAAGACAATATGTACTTGAAATTATAAAAAATTATTTTGATGACACATAAAGAGCCAGATACACAACCTGCTTTTCATTTTTTAAAGAAAGGAATGTCATACAGGTATATTTATTGGCAGGTTTTTTTCATCTGAAAAACAAAGAAAAAAATCATAAAAAAATCATAAAAAAGCTGAAGGGAATCAACAGCCACATAAGTGTGATTGGAGAGTTTAAGACATGAATTTATTCAGGTAAAATAATTATTTGGGAAAGGTATCTGTTCACTGAATTTATTCATCATTAATTTTATTTTATTTACGTATCACTTAATATATAAACACATACATGTGTGTATATATGTGTGGGGGGGTGTGTATATATGTATGTATATATATATACATATATATATATCAGCAGTATCTGTCCAATGAACAGTATGTTTAGGTAATTTCATGTCAAATTCATCTAAAGGATGGACTTCCATAAACCTTAACAACCCTGCAACACCACTGTACATGCAAACTTAAGGGTTCACCATTGTAAGCCAGACCTGTGTTTTACCAAAGCTTTGTATATAGTGTGTTAGTTTTTCATTTAGGCTTGACACAAAATGTGTTTGCCCCTAGAAATAAATGATGGCATTATAACTACAATAATTTAGTGTAAATCTTTACATTGAGCACATGCTCAACATGATTTGTTCATTCTTTCTTTTTCTAATTTATGTTTAGGAAGTTGATTTGTCTTTTGATGTTGTGTTTGCCAGACAGGTACTCTACCACTGGAGTCACTCCACCAATCCTTTCTTGTTTAAGTTACTTTAATCATAGAGTAGCAATTTTTGCACCCAGCCTAAAAAGCAGGGATCATGATTGCATTCCAATATCCCTACCTAGTAGGTTGATATGGGTGATACTTTCTTTCCTAGACTGATTCAGAACTGTGATCCTCTCAAATTCTCCCACTTTAGTTAATAGTGTGTGATCCAGTTCTGCCTACCTCTAGAAGACATGACAGAAATAAATGATTACAAATAATTTGAGTTAATCATTGGCTAATATAGATGATTTGATATTAAAATGTAGGGTAAGTTTAAAAGTATAATCACAGTAGTCATATTTTTCTAAGGAAATTTTGTTTCACATTAAAAACACATCTTAACTAGAATTAAGGACTTATTTTGCTGTCTGTCATCTTGTATGTCATTTGGGAAACTTCATGTTTTTCATGTGTGATAAAGGACTTTGAATGATCTGATGTGCTGGCTCACATCTATAATCATGGTTAGCAATCAGAAATAAATAGATCACAATTTGAACATAGCCTAACCAAAAATTTAGGAAGTCCCAATCTCAACAAACTAGTGGATCATGTTGAATCATGCAATTAATCTCAGCATTACAAGAGGCTAAGTTTCTGCCCAGTACCTGTGTCACTTAGGTAACTGGCTCACTTGGAGGCAGTCACCTCTTCTAATGCAGAAATTGGGCTGAGATTCAGCCAAGAGGAGAGAGAAGTCTGCCCCACCTTCCCAGGGTGGACCTCACAGAATGCAGTGAAAACGTGCTTGCTTTCCTCCTCCAAATAGCTTGAGATGCCATGCTGGTGAGTGTTCATTATTTGATTCCAATGATCTGTGGTAGAGGTGTAAGGAAACATTAAATTAAATTTCATATTCGCCCATTGAGCTACTCTTTCCAGTTAGTGAGTTCAACTCAGCAAGTGTTCATTATTTGAGAGTTGAGAATACTGAGGTAGGAGAGAGAGGGAGGTTTAGTGAAAGAAAGGGGAGATTAGTAGAGAGAGGGAGAGAGGAGAGATGGGGAGAGAAAAGGAAGGAAGGAAGGAACGAAGGAAGGAACAAAGAAGGAAGGAAGGAAGGAATGATTGAGAATGAATGATTTGGAGTCAGGAATCACATGGCAGAGGTACTACCTGTATTTGGTATTAGGTCTGCCCCAGGCAATGCAGACCCTATGCAGATACCTCCCCACTTCTTGGCTAAGTTTCCACTCTTTATGTGTTACCTAGTTATCTGGGACACTTGGAAGCAGCCACCTCCCCCCCCTGCTAAGTCACAACCTGATTAGCCGCTAGTCACACTTTCCATCTGACCAGAGGAGAGTCTCAGGCCCTGAGGTCACATCCAGATCCAGTGTGGCCAGACTTTTCGCCCACCTGGGCATACCTCATCTCGTCCTTGGCCTAGATACAACTTGGCCCTAGGTTGGGTCGCCAACCCCCCCCTTTTTATTACATGCCTCTCCACCATGTATGGCATGGGCTAGGAAAGTGGATCAGTGGTAGAACACCTGCCTTGTATGCATGAGGCCCTGGGTTCAATTCCTTAGCACCACATAAGCAAAAAGAAAAAAGCCGGAAGTGACACTGTGGTTCAAGTGGTAGAGCTAGCCTTGGGCTAAAGAGCTGAGGGACAGTGCCTAGACCCAGAGTTCAGGCCCCACGACTGGACTCAAAAATAAATAAATAAAAATAAACTAATTTACCTGACTGAATATCATGTGCTGTTCTCTTCATTGGCTACCTAATGAAACTTACCTAATTAATATACCTTACACTTCAGAGTTTCTAGTTATGAACCCAAGAATATTTTTCTGACACATGTGAGTTCAGTATCTACAAAACATATGTACTACCTCATCATTTAACAGTATAAATCTGCCTGGAATCTTTTTTTTTCAATTTTTTTAATTGTGAAAATAACATACAGAAAAGTTGCCATTACATGAGAAAAATAATGAGTACATTTCTTATGAAGCATTGTTGCCTCCTCCTTTGTTTCCTCTTCCCATCCCTTCCCATCTCCCACCTCCCACGCCAAGTTTTAAAGTTTTTTTTTGACATGTGTTGTACATCTCATTGTTGCAATGAGTCCACCTGTATCCTTATTTAAAGAATTTGTTTTTTCCCTTTCCACAAAGTGTACCAACATCTGAATCTTTAATAGCAGCCTAATTAACCTTAAAGTTTATTTTGTTTGCTTTGCTTTGTTTTATTTTTTGCTTAAAGTAATCAAAGATTTGCTGGGACAATCTGAAAAGATCTCTGCCTTCATATTTTCTAATCACCCTTGGCTACAAATTGTGTGCTACCAGCTCCGATGACGAGACTTTGAAATTCTGGAAAGCAGATGCACATCATAAGGCCCTATGGCTTTGGGATTTCTCACATTCTTTTTTAAAATGTAATTGTTACTCTGGTGTGTACAGTGAGTTTACCATTTCACAATACATGTAATGTGTACATTTGTCTTGTAGACAATGCCATCCTTTTCTGAGCTTTCTCCCAGTTTCTGTTTTTTTGTTGTTGTTTTTGATTGTTTTTGTTTTTGTGCCTGACTTTCAGCTTGAACTCAGGATTGGGTGCTGCCCTTCAGTTTTGTAATAAGGCTACTCTACCTCTGGAGCCCCAGCTCCCTTTATGGATTTTTGGTTAACTGGAGAAAAGGGTCTTAGAGATTTTCTCTCTTGAGCTGGCTTTAAACTGTGATCATCAGCCTCCCGAGTAGCTCAGATTATAGGCCTGAGTCCCCAGTGTGCAGCTACTGAAGTGTTGGTTGCATGCTTCCCTGGTTGTGTTACAATTATCCTCGACTCTTGGCACTGATACTACATATTTCCTAGCTAAAATCTGAATTGGTGGAACATGCTTGTATTTTGAGGAAGGCAGGAATAGGAAACTATATGCCATAGGGACATATTAGCTAATCAAATCATTTGGAACATGGCATAAAGCCAAGTAAATTTATTGCCAGTTGACTGTGTCATGTCTTTACTATTAATTCTGCATGGCCTGTAGATGATGTTATACATATCCAAATGACCCCTGGCAGAAAGAAGATTTCTCATCCTGTTCTAAAAACAAAACAAAACAAAAAACAACCAAAAACGACTACATATGAGTGCAGCAGTTTCCTCTAATTAGAGTCCAGTCTGCCCTAGTTTATGAAAGAAATGTCCTTTGTTCTGCTACTTTTTCTAACTACAAATATAATGAAATCTGTAGTAGTCTGTAGAATTGTATACCACAGCTTTCATTTTAGTTCACAAGAAATTCATACATTAGGTGCTGGCAAAATTGGTTAACTACTTGTAGAAAACTAAAGCTAGATCCTTATATATCACCCTGCACCAGAGTCAATTCCAAATGGATCAAAGACCTTGGAGTCAAAGCAGACACTCTGAAACATTACAGGATAGAATAGGAGAAACTCTAGGTCTCCTTGGCACAGGCTGAAATTTTCTTAATAGAGCCCCAGAAGCACAACAAATCAAAGAAAGGTTGGACAAATGGGATTGTGTGAAATTGCAGAGCTTCTGCATGGCAAAGGACATAGCTAGTAAGATCAATAGAAAACCCACGGATTCGGAGAAGATCTTCACTAGCCATACAACAAACAAGGGTCTCATATCTAAAATATACCTGGAACTCAAAAAATTAAATCCCCAACAACAAATCTTCAAAGAAACAACTGCCCAATAAATAAGTGGGCTAAAAACTTAAAGAGAAACTTCTCTGAAGAGGAAAAAGCATGGCCAATAGACACATGAAGAAATGCTCAACCTCCCTAGCCATAAAAGAAATGAAAATCAAAACAACATTGAGATACCACCTCACCTCAGTTAGAATGGCTATGATCAAGAACTCTAATAACAACAGATGCTGGAGGGGATGTGGACAGAAGGGAACCTTACTGCATTTTTGGGGAGTGTAAACTTGTTCAACCACTTTGTGAAGTAGCATGGAGGTTCCTCAAAAGATTCCATATAGAGCTCCCATATGACCCAGCAATCCCACTTTTGGGCATTCACACAAATGTTCACAAACAAGACCACACTAAAGCTACCAGCAGGACTATGTTTATAGCAGCATTATTTGCCATAGCTAAGATATGTAACCAACCCAGATGCCCCTCAGTAGGTGAATGGATCAAGAAAATGTGGTATGTATACATAATAGAATTCTGTTCCTCCATCAGAAAGAATGACATTGCCCCTCTTGTTAGGAAATGGAAAGACTTGGAAAAAATTATATTAAGTGAAGTAAGCCAGGCCCAAAGAAATATAGGTCCCATGGTTTCCCTTATTTGCAATAACTAGTGTATGTCTGAGTCAAGCGGAAAAGGTCAGACAATTTCATGTTAGGGAAATGAACCCTAAGATATGTATTCAAATGTTTTTTTTCTTTCATGCGATTGTTTCTAACACATTTACAAGATTATTTCTTTGTTACTTTGTATGTCCCTCCCCCATGGCATAACCCCTGATTTCACTGTATTTGATGTCAGTAAAATTTGTGGAGGGGAATGGAAAAAAATCATTCAAATAGGGATACTGATGGACCCATTGCAACAATGAGATGTACAAGTCGTTATGTCAAAAATGAACTGTACAAATTTGGTGGGGGGGGAGGATTGGATGGGGAAGCAGAGGGAGGATGGGAAGGAATGGAAGGGGAAACAAAGTAGGAGGCTACAATGCTTGATAAGAAATGTACTCATTATCTTGCCCATGTGATTGTAACCCCTTTGTACAGTATTTTCACAATAAAAAAAAGAAATTCAGACATTACAATGCTTATTATTTTTTTGTCAGTTGTGGGGCTTGAACTCAGGGCCTAGGTAATGTCCCTGAGATTCTGAGCTCAATTAAGTTAGCACTCTACCAATTGAGCCACAAATCCACTTCTGCTTTTTGAGTAATTAATTGGAGACTAGAGTTTTATGGGGACTTTTCTTCCTGGGCTGGCTTTGAACTGCAATCCTCACATCTCAGCATTGTGAGTAGCTGTGGTTACAGGCATGAGACACTGGCACCTGGCTTCAAATAGTCATTTTTAAAATGATGAACTGCTTGGTGCCTCTGGCTCACATATATAATCCTAGCTACAGGTAGGATTACAGGTATGAGAAGCAAACACTAGGTGAGTGTTGTTCATGATGGTTTGTATTAGCATGTTTTAATATTGTTTGTTTCTTATACTACAATGCTCTTATTTTTATTTTCCTCTAGGTGGGGGTGATAGGTTCTACCAGTGTTGAACCTTCTTTGGTTGAGATAGAGCCATGTGGAAGTTCTTGCCTAGTATGGCATGAAATTGAAGTCCTCTTGCTCTCAGCTCCCCATGGACCTGGGATGATAGATGTATTCCATCACCCATAGCTAGGAGTTGGGGAGCATTGCAGGTAAAACTACACTGGTCTGGAACTGATGTCCCAAATAGCTAGCTTTACAGGCAAAACCTTGTTGTATTCCGTTTCACTTTGAAGAAATGTACGTACATACTTAGAGAGTACAATGATAACACACTACATGTTTAATATATAAAATAGTCAATATAATTAGCACGTTTATCTCCTAAAACATTGAAGCTAATGTATTTTGGCAACCTGACTTTACTAGTTTTTTTGGAATATACCATAAACATAAATACACTGATAATGTGCAGTAGAAGATTGGAAGTTGAGAGAGACAGAGAAAAGTTAGACTATATGTAGTAAATATATATTTACCTATTGCTGCTCTGAAGAACATTATCATATATTCACTGTGACAATACCACCATATATTCACCATGACAATAATTTTCCTGCAGTGTAGAATTTTCCATTTCATAATCTGCCATCATTTATCTTTTTTGCATTCTCCTTATAAGTATGAATGTTTTCCAGTTTATTATAATGTTTTGAAATTATTATATGATGGATTAAAATATTTGTAGAGTCTACTGAAATTATCTCATTTTCTTTGGTTTTGTAATGCTAAATCATTAAGAACAAGGCTTCCTGAAAGTTATGCTAGCAGACAATATCACTAAATTGAATTCTAATTATATCTTATTATTGTATTTTGATATAGGGTTTTACTGTTGCTGTTTTATGATACAGAATGTTATGAAGCTGGACTAAAACTTGCAACCCCACTGCCTCCAGTTTTATCACCAGGTTCTGGAGGCTCATAATTAGAACTCTAGCTAATCAGGAGGTTGAGACCTGAGATTTAGTTCAGACAGCCTAAGCAGGAAATTTTATGAGTCTCTCCTCCCCAGTTCACTACAGAAAACTTGCAGTGGAATTGTGGCACAATTGGTAGAGCACTACACTCAAAGCAAAGATGCTCAGGAATGACATATAGCCCCTGAGTTCAAGTCCTAAAACACACATATGCACAGACACACATTCACACACACACTCCCACACACATGTACACACAGATTCTCAGGCAATGTTGTATCTTAAATTAGTATCCGGAGATTAGACAACAGCCCACTTATTTGTGAAGGTTTTTTCTGATTATTTTGAATGAAGAGGATAGTTCAGGGGACACAGATGACAAGACTTTAGTGAGGAATATTTTATAAATTACTAGCTTATAAAAAGAACAGGAGTATAGCTTTAATCTTTAAGTAGTACATTCCTTCAACTATAGTATTTTAAAATAATAATCATTGAATTATGAGAAGAAAATGCAGCACCTCTTCCCTTCTTCCCCTCCCCTGTATCATAAAATATGAGCAAAGTATCAAGAATAGTCTTTTATCTTACAAGAATGAACACCCGTAAAAATGTCTGAGTGTGTAAGATTTGTTTTTCATTACTTGTACGATTTCCCCACCTCTAAGTACTTGCCTTTTTTCCACATGACAGCACACAGGGGCTTCAAAAGCAAACAGAAAATTAGGAAACAAAAATCTGACAATGTCCTAGGAAGTAGATGTCAAAAATACAGGCAAGAAGCACATGGCAGGCTGAGAGGGCCTGAGAAGCAAAATGATTTGTGCAGGATGAGAGAAATAGTGACAAATAAAGCTGGATCTGACCTAGGAAGGGTTCCTTGAGGCTGAGATCATGCTGGTTTGTAGGCCTAGCTGAGGATGTTGGGATTTGATAATGTCCACATGTGTATAGAGTGATGTGGGAGGGGAGATTTCAGCCTCCAGTTGTCTTTGGAATGGTCTTATGTGAGCAAGCAGCTTAGATCATTGGGCTCTGAGAGATGATACTACCTCCCTCACAATGGAGCAGAACATGGAACTCTGAGAGACACGCAACTGTTAGCTACAGTCAACTCAAGCCAGCTCAGGTGGCCTGTAGCTCAGGAACAAGAAAGATGTTCCTGTGTTGTTTTCAAAGTTCAAGAGGCTGAGGTCTCAGGCATGAGTGGTGTGAGTGCCTTACTCCATGCTGCAGACATTGGATCAGTGCCAAACCACGAATCCAATGTCTCAGGCCTTTTTATAAGAAGAAACTAAGGGAATCACAAGGCAAATCAGTCCAGGTATAACTATGACAGGAAACCTATTTAATCTCATCTTACCCCAAAGTACAACTTTCTTCTTGTGTGCTTTGATATGTGTATACTGAGAAAATATTTACTGTGTACTTTTCAATACACTCTGTTACTCATTTTGAAGTGTACTCCAGTTTCTATGTTTCAAAGATCCATTCTTTTTACCACCTCAGTGTGACAATGAGTCAGCCCAAACCCTTAATGTGCCTTATAACATATGGATCCTGGACTCAGGCTTGTTGGAAATGCAGGCAATGGACCTGTTCCTTGCCTATCAAAAAGGTGATCTCTTCTATGTTGGAAATTTCCTCCACCAATATAGAGAGTCGGGGACAATGGAGCAGTTGCTGGATATTCTGTTTAAAAAATGAGTGTTCCAGCCGGGCGCTGGTGGCTCACGCCTGTAATCCTAGCTACTCAGGAGGCTGAGATCTGAGGATTGCGGTTCAAAGCCAGCCCGGGCAGGAGAGACCGTGAGACTCCTATCTCCAATAAACCACCAGAAAACCAGAAGTGGCGCTGTAGCTCAAGTGGTAGAGCGCTCGCCTTGAGCTGAAGAGCTGAGGGACAGTGCCCAGGCCCAGAGTTCAAGCCCCACGACCGACAAAAAAAAAAAATGAGTGTTCCTCTTTCAAACCCAGGCTGATGATTACCTCCCCCTCTCCCGAAGATTAGTGGAATACTTGATACTTCCCTGAGACTGTTTCACGGAGCTCTTATCACAGGAACTTGTCTTGAGACAAAGAAGTGCACTCCCAGCTAATTCCTTAGGACTGGGCTGCCAGAACATTCATTTGCCTCAGAAGCTAGTGGAGCCTTAGCAGTTTGCTTGCTGAGAGACTAGGATTAAAGGAATGAATCAGTGCCACCCAACGTCCACCCTCACCTAGGGAAACACTATCTTGGACGCCTTTGATGGAATATAGACAGAAGCAAGGATGCAACTTGAACTTGAATTTGGGGCCTGAGTGCTGTCTTGTTTGACGCACTCTGCCATTTGAGCCCCACATCCAGGTCTGGCCTTAGGCTGGTTAATTGAAGATAAGTGTCCTTAGAATTTTACAAACTAGACTGGGTTCAAACTGTGATCCTCAGATCTCACCCTCCTGATTAGTAGGATTAGAGGCATGAGCCATTGTGCACTTATTTGGACAGATCCATATAAACATCCTCACAGAATTTGCATGAAATTGTATAGACATATCTCCACTTTTTGTCTGTCATGTTTACATTGCCATTTGGGACTTAGCCAGTCCCATGTGTGTTCTGTTATTTCAGAAAAGGAGAAGCATACCGTTAGCCTCCTCCTCTCCTCCCATTGGTATAGATCCTTCTACCGTAACTGGGAGGAAGATGAACAAGATGAAGAAGTAAGTGGATGTTGGCACACAGAGAAGTTCTGTCCTTGAAAACTGGGTATCTTTGAGGTTTCTGATCAAAGTCAGCTTTCTTCTTTGCACACCAGTTGTGATTTTCCCCAGGGGGTTTAGGCTTGGCACTTCATTGGATAGCAGATTATACAGTTGTGGATGTGGTTGTGGTTTTGGACTCTCATGGATGACAAGGAGGACTTGTCAGATTTAGTGGGGAAACAACTTTCTCCTCCTATCCCATGGGGAATTTTAGAGGATTGTATTTGAAAAATTCCTAGAACTGGGTTGTGAGGAACATCCTGCTTGCAGAAGTCTCTTCCCACTTCCCAACATGCACATCCCGCCAGAAAAATGCTTTAGGATAAGGCTCAGGATGGGGAGGGCAGGCTCTCATTTTCCTTGTCACCAATATGCCCACAGCATGGTTTGTTCCATCTTCCTTATGAGGATGGTGATTTCTGTGACCACAAGAACCATGACACCCTGAAAGAATTTACACAGTATGTCAAGCTCAACATGCCCTCTTCGGACTTGCTCTTCTGCTTATTTATTCTTCGGGAGCTTAAAAATTCAGATGGAGGAATGCATGACCCATGAGACCAAGAAAAAGAGGAAGTCGTCCTTGTTTAGATGCCTTAGAGCTGGTGAGTAGGGATGGAACATAAGTCTCTAGGGATGTGAGTGATTGGCCAAGAGCCTTTAGTACACCCCAGCTTGGCAAAATATCCTTTTATGAATATTCTTTGCCAGTTAATATCTGTTCTCCTTTTGAAGGAACTTGGAAGCAGCCACTCATTAGAAACACCCTAACTTCTCATCAGTGTTCAGTCCATACTCAAGTTCTACAGCTTCTCCCATTAGATCCTCATGAAATTTATTCACATGTTAACTTCTATAGTTCTAAGACTCCTGTAACTATTTCCACGCTCAGGTTTGCATCACCATAGAGCAGCCCCAGCAGAACTCCAGATAAAGAATCCATCAGTGATGTCATCTATGTTGACTGATAGAGTTCTCTGATCTCCAGAAAGCATGTGAACATAGAGGGTTTTCTTTTTTGAATTTGTAGAAAGGCTCAAGCCGGTTTTGAGTCCTGGACATCCCACTGGTTCTGAACCCCACATGTGATGCAGGTGTACCTGCACATATCACCAAGGAAGAAGATGATCCAGAATGACTTTCATTGATATTCACAGTCTACCTGGATCGACTCCAAACCAGTCAAAAAGACACATCTAGGTGTGCAGGATAAATGTGTGCTAATGGAAAATAACCCCAGTCTGTGTTCAGGAAAACCATTAAGTGAGGTCCAAAATCTAGATTCAGTTGAGGAAAGGGAATCTTTCCTCACAGAATACCCAGACCAATCTGTCCTCCTTCAGGGGATCCAATTTTCCATTGAGAAATTAGAATCTGTCCCTCCCTGGACTCAGGAAGAAAATCCTGTCTTTAATGAGGAAGTAAATCCCTTTGAGGATTCTCAGGCAGAATTTCTGCCTAAAGGCAACTTAGAGGCCAATCTAGACTTAGAAATTCCCTTCCCCCTTCCTGGGAAAATCTTTATTTTTCTTTTTGTTTTGATTGTTGTGAAATGTTCATTCTACTTATTTTTCTAACCTTCTTTAAATGTCAATGTTTTTTATATATTCTAGATTCATGAATCCTAAATATGTTTCTTTTTAAGCCTACAATGAAGCACTGTGCATATGTGTTCTGTTAGGGGGGAAACACAGAGTGACAGGGGGCTGTACAAGAGAGCCTACTGCATATAAAGGGAACTGTTAAATGCACAGTGAGCAGCAAAGAAGCCAGGCCATACCTGCATGGGGTGACAAGGTGGCTACAAAAGGTCTAGGATAGCAGATCAGATGTCCTGGAAATCTATTCTGTGAATTGGGACAAATGCCACAATACTTATACTGGTATGTGGGATGCTCTTCCAACAATGAGTTCAAATCTGTATACATCTTCATAATGCTTTGGGTAAATATGGAAGAAAAATTTGACTCTAGTAATATAAAAAACCTAGTTAGGGCTGAAAATATTTGACAAAATATATAGAATATATGTATACTGGAAAGTAAAAGTCATCATCAATAAATGAAAGAAGGCTTACATAGATGAACAAACACAAAATCAGGAAGAAAAATAACACAAATCAGTTATATGTAAATACATGTTATATTTTTATGTTGTATATATAATATATAAGATTGAATATGATTTTTCAAACTACAAAGGCATTTAAGTTTTTAGTCTTGAGTATTTCACAAAATATTAGTGTAAAATATTTTGGGGAAAGTAGTGATATACTTTGATTATAATTATAGGAATATATATTTGTGTTTTTCTAGATCTAACACAGATTATAAATAGATGAATAAACATATACATATATTTGTATATATCTGTCTAGGAAGTGAATATAATGAAACTGACTACACTATGTATAAAAAAGCAGCTATGAGTTGAGTCCATGAGACTCAATCTTGTAATCCTAGTGATGTGGGAAGCTGGGTTCAGAGTTTTAGTTTCTTTTACCCCCATTGCCTTAGATTTTCAGAGGAGATCACAGTGGGATCACACTCCTCGACCCCAGAGGAAAGTCAGTAGAAATCAGGACAAGCTTCTTATCTTATGAGAGTCTACTCAGTTCCTGTACCAAGATGGCCATCTGTAGAACATCAAATGAAAAGTTGGCATTCCGTCCAAAAGGGTCTAAAAAGAGCCTTTTGAACTATAGTCTCTGACTATACTGAATTAAGCCTTATTTCCCTTCCCAAGCTGCAAACACATAGAAATATGACAAGGGCTCAAGAAAGATGGACAAAGACTTACAAATCCATAAAATTATATACTCTGTTTCAGTAATTCAATGATAAATCATCAAAGCATGTCTTGAATTTTTTTTACGGAAATGGAAACATACTCTGAGTGTATCAGGGTGAGAGTTTGGTTGCTGAATTGGTGAATGCACTTCTGGGCAAAGGTGAAACATATATTGGGGAAATTGTGTGGGGGTGGGTGTCCTCACACAGATACCCAAAACAATGGCCATTACTTCTATGTTGTCACAACCACCTTTGCCATAGCAACAAATAAGTGTCAGACACTGGTTTGGCCCTGAAGTGGACTCAACAACACCAAAAAGCACAAAGAATGAGAGGGAATGACTACTAGCCACCACACTTCAGCTTGAAGAGCTGTCCTAAAGAGAAGCTAGGATAAATTGAGCTGGAGAAGGCTGATCTCCATATAAGCCTCCTGAGCACTACAGACTGGGCACTATTACAGGTGTTGGAGAAACAGAAGTGAATGTGGCCCTTTCCTCACTAATTTCATGCTGAAAAGAAAACCAGAAATCATAATGATAATTTCTATAAATCAGAGACATGACATTGGTGATTTTGTAGCAACAACTTCACAGTGGGGATGGGAGAAGACATTGCATTAAACAATCTAAACTAGAGCTCCAGACCCTCAGTTCAAGCCTGAGTACAGGCCCACTGGCACTCCAAAAGCCACCGCCCAAACAGCAAACCAAAAATATGTCAGAATATTTTGTAACTTTTGAAGCAAAATCCAATGAGGCAACATAGTTGCCCGTTTGTTGAAGATTTGGTGGGGAAACCCCAAATTCAACATGTGTTAAAATGACATAACAAACAAGCAACCAAATAAAATCCCACTAAAGAAACTTCCTTAGTATTCACTGGGACCCATGGCAAAGATACTTTTTCTATGCTTTTTGAAAATCAGTGTTTTTTTCAGTAAGGTAATTAGTATAAATCTTTGTTGTAAGTTATAGGAGTCATTGAGAGCTCCAAGTGAAGTGAATGTACAACAAAAAGCACACAATATTACAAGTTTCTATGCCTCTGTTGAGACACTAGAAACCTGTAATAGCATGGCCTCTTGGAAAGAGAAGGGATGCTCACCATCACTGGTCATAAAAGAAATGCAAATTAAAACCAAAACCATATTTAGATTCCACTCACCCCAGTTAGAATGGCCATTATCAAGAGAAGAAATAAAAACAGATACTGGGGTGGATATGGCTAAATAGGAACACTACTACACTGATGGTAGGAATGTAAGCTGGTTCAACCACTCTGGAAAGCAGAATGAAGGTTCCTCAAAAGACTAAACATAGAACTCCCCTAAGATCCAACCACCCCACTCCTCAGAATTTATCCAAATGATCTCAAACTAGGGTATACTAAGCTACCAGCACAACTATGTTCATTACAGCATTGTTACACATAGCTAAGATATAGAGACAACCCATTTGCCCCTCAACAGATGAATGGATCAAGAAAATGTGGTATATTTACTCAATGGAATTTTATGCTTCTATCAGAAAGAATGACATCGTCCCTTTTGTAAGAAAATGAAAAGACTTGGAAAAAATCATACTAGGTTAATCAAGCCAGGCCCAAAGAAACAAGAGCTCTATGATTTCCCTCATTTGCAATGAATAGCATCAGCCTGTTAGTCCTGAAAGTGGATCATAATAGCTCAGGAGTTATGAATATATATATGACCAGAGAAAATGATGCTAACTAAAATGAATCCCAAGACATAGAAACAGCAGGTCTTCTTTAGTTTAGTTGTCAAGCTTGATATAGCCAATGTACTGCAACTAGTTCTTTCTTCTTACTTTATGTCATTTTTCTTTTCCTATTGGTTTTATGGCAATTGTAGTCTTTGATTCTGGTACCCTGTATCCTGTAAATGCCTTTATCTGATTGGGGGAAGGGAAGGGAAATAACAAAATGCTGAAAGAAGTACAAATGGTGATCCATTGCAACAATGATACTCACAGGACACTATGGCAGAAATTAACTTTACAATGTAATGGGGGTGGGAAGGAAAGGAGGGAAGGGACAGGGAAAAAAACACTTGAGTGGGTAACAATGTTCAATAAGAAATGTAACTTACTCATGTAAATGTAACCCCTCTGTACAGCATCTTTATACTAATATAGATTTTTAAAATTATAAAAAATATTTTTTTGTAAACTCTCAAGCTAATACCAATGGAACTTCTGAGTTTGTGTCAAAGAGTTTTTTAGGACTTTCAAGAAGCTAGTACTGAGTACATACAACCACAAGTGATAATGAGAAAAGTAGAGCTTTTTATTGTATTATATGAATAAAGGAAAATTTCTTTTCATTTATGTTAACATAGAATTCATGTTTGTGATCTTCATTGTTCCCAAGTTAGACTAATCTCTTGCTCTTAGCTTTCTTTGGTATGTATAGCTTGGACATGTAATCTGAGATATAAGAATTACTCTTTGTTTAATTTGGAGGCACTCCTCCCTGGGCAAGAAGTTAGTCTGGAGGAAACCTGCTGTGGTTTGAGAAAGTGACTGCTAATTAAGTGCCTCTTACTAATAAGAATTATTGGTAGGATATGAAAACATATTTGGATAATAAATAGACTAGAAAAAAATTTTTAAGTTTGCGATTTTTTAATCACTACATTTCTTTTTGTCTAAGTATAAAAGCCAGATTTACCTTAAGGACCTAGAATAAGCAAAATGGCTTACCGAGTTAAGATCATTTTTTTCCACAGAAGATGACAGCAGCAGAGGAAATACAGGGCCACAACTGGCACAAGGAAGAGAGACTTTGATTTTTCCTTAATTCTTAGGCTTGAATGTTCAAGGAAGAACTCTGGGGACTGATGACAGGTAAGGACCTAACATTTCCTGTGTCGTTCCATCATAGTAAGCAGTAGGTACCAAGTCTGACTGGTGACCTTGGCTGTGTCCTGAGAACGTCTAGCAGAGCTCTGTCATGGTCACTGGAGAGGCAGGGTTGTACTCTAAGAGGACCTACAGGAAGGTGGTAACAAGGCCTGTGTCAGGGTTTTGCCAAATCTAGATGATTTATAATAGGCACTACTGTCTTCTGGCTAAGAATGTGGATATATCATCGAGGTCCTGCATACAAATATATCACAAGTATTAGCTTGCACCATTTCTTTATGAAAGCCACCAAAAGGTCATTAATGCCCTCTGGACATATTCTGATCAATATTTAGTAGGTAAAAAGCTGTAAAATCAAGTTCATTATGAGGAAAAACCCCAGATGAAAACCAAATTGCAGGAGCATTTATAAAAAATGTTTTTCTGTACATATCAAATGTGACAAAGTTTTAAAAGTTAATGAAGCTGGGAAAGTTAAATGGATTACTTTTTTACTATGGTTGCAACTGTCTTTTACATTTCAACTACTTAACAAAAAGAAAGTAGACCAAGCATCACCAGTGGCTCACACCTCTAACTCTAGCTATTTATAAAGCTGAGATCTGAGGAAAGTGGATTATAGCTAGAACAGGTAGGAAAAATCTGTGAAATTTTGATCTCCAATTAACCATTCAAAATCAAGAAGTGAAAGTTTGGTTCAAGTGATATACTGTTACCCTTGAGTTAAAAAGCTAAAGGTCAGCTCCCTGAGTTCAAGCCCCAGTATGCATACACACACACATAAACACACACACACACACACACACCCTTGAGTAAAAAATCTAAAGGTCAGTTCCCTCAGTTCAAGACCAAGTATTTACACACACACACACACACACACACACATACACACACACACACACGCACACACACACACACACACATTTTATCTCAAAAAGAACCAGTGACCAGGAAACAGAAACAAGATATTTTTCTTTATTTTATTTCATTTTTGTCATGTTTCTTCATTTATCTCACGCACGCACGCACACACACACACACACACATTTTATCTCAAAAAGAACCAGTGACCAGGAAACAGAAACAAGATATTTTTCTTTATTTTATTTCATTTTTGTCATGTTTCTTCATTTATCTCTCTTTGTGAATTTAAAGGGGCATTCAAAAAGAGAGACAAATGATGAACATGTGCAACAGTGATATTCAATTGGTACTATGCTGAAAATGACCTATGCAACTTGTTTGTGGGGAAGGATGGGAAAACTGGAAGAGATGAAGGGAAAGGTTAACATTGTCCAAAAAGAAATGCACTCAGGGAAGTAGAACTGTGGCTCAATGAGTGCCATTCTTCAGCAAAAGAGCTCAGAGAGACAGTATTCAGGCCCTGGGTTCCAGCCTTATTACTTACTGAAACAAAAACAAAGACAAAAGAAATGTAGTCCTTGCCACAATATATAACTATTCCTTCTAGATCTCAAGAAGAAGAAGAAGAAGGAGACGAAGAAGAAGAAGAAGAAGAAGAAGAAGAAGAAGAAGAAGAAGAAGAAGAAGAAGAAGAAGAAGAAGAAGAAGGAGGAGGAAGAGGAGGAGGTGGAGGTGGAGGAGGAGGAGGAAGAGGAGGAGGTGGAGGAAGAGGAGATGGAGGAGGAGGAAGTTAATAAAACCAAACCATTGAGAGAGAAAAATTGAGAGAGCAAGGGAAGGGGTGACAGTTTTAAAAAGATATATATCCAGACTTGACTTATATGACTATAACCTCTGTGTAACTCACCTTTGTAATAATAATACAAAAAATAAGACAGAAATAAAGTGCTGGAGGCATAACTCAAATGGAAGATTTGACTAATATGTATGTGATATCAAGTTCAAACCCCATTATCAATTTCCCCTTCAAAAATGGTTCTTCTCATCACTTGTGCTTCCCTAGCTTATGAAAGGGGGTGCAAACAGTTAAAGAGAGAGAAAGGTCTGTCAGGCACAGAACTGTACTTGCAACGAGCAGTACTTGCTAGAACACGTGTTGATTAGAACAGATGAGGACTCCATGTTTTCTGAAATAAACAGACATAGTTGAGCTTGAATACAGGCTCCACTGTATACTAGATGGGGACTCAAACTTAACTCTCTGGAGCTCAAATTCTTCATAGGTAAAGTCAGCATAACAATATGTATCTCATGGGATTATGAGATCTGGATGTCATCAAACATGGAGTGGGTTTTATCTTAGGTGTGTCAGCAACACTCAAGCACTGCTGGAAGGAGTATAAACTGGCATGATGTTTACTATATTACTTAACAGTAACACAACAACTACTACAGACTCATGCCTGTAATCTTACTTACAAAAGAGGCTGAGAAAGAAGATCAAGGTTCTAAGCCTGAAGAGGAAACTGGATCAGACTCATCTCCAATGACTTCTAAAAAAGCTTGAGGTGGAGTTTGGTCCAAGTGGTAGAGTACTAGACTTGAGAATAAACCTCAGGAACAGTGCCCAGGTCCTGAGTTCTAGTCCTAGGTCCAGCACAACCACACACACACACACACACACACACACACACGCACACACACATACACACACACTACATTTTGTATGTTCCCATCACCCCACTTAACAATACTTTCCCTCTTCCAAGCTCAACAGTTGTTTTGTTTTAAAAGGGACTTACTGTGTAGCTCAGGCTTCTCTTAAGTTTACAATCCTCCTGGGAACTGGGATTACAGGCATGTCTACCATAATTAGCTTCACTCAGTAACTCTATTTATAACATTTTCTGCAAGAAATTCATTCATGCTCATGAAGATATGTGGCTTAAAGCTGTTCACATTAATATTTTACTGTACAAAATGTAAATAATATAGCTGGACATGGTACTATGCTACCACATGGGAATGCAATCATTACTCAGGAACCTGACACAGGAGAATTAGGAGTTGAAGAAAGCCTGGTCTACACTGCAGAACCTTGTCTCCAAAGGAAAGAAATTCTATAATTATTAATCTGCTATG